>NW_007212561.1:0-749 GCF_000164805.1 Carlito syrichta
AAGCTGCTTCCATATGGTTAATGTTCTTTGAAACTGTGTTGTCAGTGTACGCGTAGTCATTCAGGGTACGACATCGGTATGTCAGGCTGTGCTGAATGCTGACAGATGCACAGGAAGGGTGGGGGCACACCCATACAGTCCCTACCTTTGAGTTTACTGTCTTGCTGTTATCATTGTGCAAAACTGTCGTGCAAGAGTTGTATAAGGGGCTAGGCTCGGTGGCTCAGCCTGTAATCCTATCACTTTGGGAGGCTGAGGCGAGTGGATCGCCTGAGTCCGCGAGTTCGACACCAACCCCTGGCAACTTGGCAAGACCTCATCTCTATAATAAATCAAAGATTAACCAGGTAGCATGTGCCTGTAGTTCCAGCTACTTGGAAGGCTGAGGCAGAAGGATCGCCGGAGTCCAGCAGCTAGAGGATGTAGTTGCTTTGAGCGTGCCAATGCACTCCAGACTGGGCGATGAAGTGAGACTCCAACTCAAAAAAAAAAAAAAAGTTGTATAAAGCTAGAAAACACACAGGAGTCATGTCAAACCTCTTGACCATGTCTCCCCGGCCAGAAGCTGTCTGTCTGGGCCATGTGGAAGCTGGAGTTATCCAGTGCTAACATGAGCAGAACTTTCAGCCTGAGTTGGTATAATTGGCTGCAGCTACACCCACATCCTCTGACCTTGCTTCAAAGCCATGTAGGAGAATTGAGAAATATGACATGAGCCCTGGTTTCCCCAGTATTCCTGGGAAAAGAGA
>NW_007212562.1:0-673 GCF_000164805.1 Carlito syrichta
GGGGACACATGGGTCAGTTGTTCAAATGGTCTAGTTCTCTACCTGGAGGGTGATTACATGAGTATTTGGTTTATAATACAATAAACTCTAAATTTATGTTTTATACACTTTTCTGTGTTTGTGTAATATTTCACAACATAAAAGAGTTTACTAAAACCTACCTTTTCATAATCTTCAGCAGTAAAATCTCTGTCTTTCTGAAGTATTTCATGAAGCCTTGCTTTCACACGTTGCTGACAACTGCTCAGAGAGTCACTGTCACTATCCAAAAGACCATTCATATTTGCACTTTTCACCATCTGAACAAGAATGGGTGTAAGCTCTCCTTCTAGAGCTAATAGCCCCTAAACATATTAAATAAAGCCAACACAGGTAGATTAAAAAATGATATGCAAAATAACAGAAAGTATCATAATTATGTTGTTACATGCTGAATTTCATAAGGTAAAAAGTTTGCAATAAATAAACTTTATTCGTAATATAATTCAGGCTTCACTTGAAGTTCCAAATATGGAATTTAAAAATACTGCCTTAGTAAAAATGCCTTAAAATGCAATATTAGATAAAAATTCTAGTAATTCTTTAAAAAAATTATATATACCTTTGCAAAAGCAGCTGCAGTCATCTGGACCCGTCCTTCATCAGAGGCATATATTTTGAGGTCATGTCTGTA
>NW_007212563.1:0-803 GCF_000164805.1 Carlito syrichta
TGTTTGTGTAATATTTCACAACATAAAAGAGTTTACTAAAACCTACCTTTTCATAATCTTCAGCAGTAAAATCTCTGTCTTTCTGAAGTATTTCATGAAGCCTTGCTTTCACACGTTGCTGACAACTGCTCAGAGAGTCACTGTCACTATCCAAAAGACCATTCATATTTGCACTTTTCACCATCTGAACAAGAATGGGTGTAAGCTCTCCTTCTAGAGCTAATAGCCCCTAAACATATTAAATAAAGCCAACACAGGTAGATTAAAAAATGATATGCAAAATAACAGAAAGTATCATAATTATGTTGTTACATGCTGAATTTCATAAGGTAAAAAGTTTGCAATAAATAAACTTTATTCGTAATATAATTCAGGCTTCACTTGAAGTTCCAAATATGGAATTTAAAAATACTGCCTTAGTAAAAATGCCTTAAAATGCAATATTAGATAAAAATTCTAGTAATTCTTTAAAAAAATTATATATACCTTTGCAAAAGCAGCTGCAGTCATCTGGACCCGTCCTTCATCAGAGGCATATATTTTGAGGTCATGTCTGTAGGTGCTATGTAATCTAAGTAAACCACAACCAGGAAATCCTGCATAATCTCCTGAAAACAAATCCTCAAATCACTTAAGCTATATTTTTATTTCACTGTATTTCTATAATATTTAATAACATCACAAAGTAAATGAGGATGCAAAAGTACAACTTGTGAAATTAATTTAAATTTTTTAAAATGCCAAGATTTACCTTGACCTCCAGGATACATACACCTGAAAGCTCTTCCAAGTTCTTCAGCCTG
>NW_007212564.1:0-767 GCF_000164805.1 Carlito syrichta
GTAAACCACAACCAGGAAATCCTGCATAATCTCCTGAAAACAAATCCTCAAATCACTTAAGCTATATTTTTATTTCACTGTATTTCTATAATATTTAATAACATCACAAAGTAAATGAGGATGCAAAAGTACAACTTGTGAAATTAATTAAATTTTTTAAAATGCCAAGATTTACCTTGACCTCCAGGATACATACACCTGAAAGCTCTTCCAAGTTCTTCAGCCTGGACCCTGCCTGCAGGAGTTAATTCTCCTCCCCATTTTAGAACCAAAAGTAAGGATGGTTCTTCTCTCCGGCTATCTATGACACATATGAATTTAAAAAAAAAAATGCTAAGTTTGTTTCTTTAAACACACATATATTAAGATTAATTTTTTTCTCTGTGCTCTCTTCTGCAGTATCTAGTATGTTTAAACCATGCTGCATTTAAGATAATCATTACTTCAATTTTTGCTACTATATTAATGCCACTGTTAATAACCCTATAGATCAATCCTTCCTTGAACATCTGATTACATCCTTGGTATAGATTCTTATAGGTAAACTAAGGGTCAAAGCATAGAAAAATTTTTTGATGTTTTTGATATATATTGCCAAATTACATTTCAAGAAGTTGTGTCAATTTATACTTCTACTAGTAGACTAAAATCCTGTAACAATGTATTCTCATTAGCATTCTTTGCCAATATGATAGGCAGAGAAGTACTACATTATCATTATTATTTATTGTCATCTGCATTTCTCCATGAAATAATTTCCCCAACCC
>NW_007212565.1:0-1010 GCF_000164805.1 Carlito syrichta
AAGGTTAATAGGAGAAAATGCATACAAATGTTATTTAATGTGTATATGAGGCAGGTTAGCCAGTGTAGTTTAGACACAGATAGATGAGTTTCTTGCAGGCAGGTCTAAATTAAAATAGGGTAAGCATTCAGGGATATTTCTTTTTCTTTTTTAGATTAGGAAATACAGTTTATTTAAAAACTAAATTAGAACAAGATAGAGAAAGAGGAGATTCACCTCCCTAAGGTAGGGGAGGGGGCCAAAGCTTAAGAAAACATGGCCTGGCCATAGCTCAAAGATCACATGGCCACACCATAGCTTAGCAAGGCAGTGGCCCAGACATTTTTCTTATCTGTACATGACCTTCACTTGACCAACCAGTCATATCAGACCTGACCACCTTGTGGTTTGGAGTATGGACCTAACAGTGCAATAAATCACATAAACAATAGGGAATTACCAAAAACACAGAAAAGATGTTCTAATAAAAGCCCAAATCTAGTCAGACAGTAACTTTTATTATTTAGGTCTTTGTGACTTTAAAATGTTGAAAGATAGTAATCAAAACTTGTGACCACATACCTGCAGCCTTCCACTCTTAGCTTAATCTTCATTGTAAAAGTATATAAAGCTTCTTGTCTGTTAGGTCATACTCCCAGCGGAGCCTCCAGAAGGTTAGGTCGGGCTGCTGGGGGTATGGATGTCTGGTGTGCAACTTGGTGCCATGCGAAAGATGCAAAGAATTGCACAAAAGTTAAAATATGGTTCATTTAGAAAGTAAATTAAAGAGAGAGAAGAGAGAGGAGAAAGAGGAGATTCACCTCCCCAAGGTAGGGACCAAACCCAGGAAACATGGTGACAGCCATAGCTTCAAGAACACCTGACCACATCAGAGTCTAGTAAAGCTAGCTGCTCATGGTTAAATATTTTTAATCCTTCCCTTTGATGAGGAAAGGTCATTAAGGTGATTGAGTAGTGGTCTGATCTACATTATCATGAAGGGACAGGTAAACACAGGTACTAATGGCAGG
>NW_007212566.1:0-817 GCF_000164805.1 Carlito syrichta
TCACTCCTTTCTTAATGTTTTTTTCTTACTCTTTCTACTTTTCAGACCCACTATGAAAACGGGGAATATATTATCAGGCAAGGTGCAAGAGGGGATACGTTCTTTATCATCAGCAAAGGAACGGTAAGCTTTGGTGACATAACAGTAATGAACTAGGGGAGCCTGGGGTTGGTCAGCAAACCTGGTAGGAACAAATGTGCAGAGAGAGTTGTGTTGTATGAATTTTTTCATCTTTTGACACTGATGGTGGAATATTTGAGGGCTGATCTTCCAAAAGCGGATTCTGGAAAAAGATAAAGTATAACTTTGAAGACTAATAAGTAGCCTACGTGCTAATAACCATGATACTAGATGCCACTGATATATCTGCATGAGTAAAAAGATCTCCATAATTAAAACAATGTCGTAAAAAAAACAACACTTAGATCACTTAAAAAACCTGCCCAGTTATTAGAAGCAGTGATATTGCTATAAGGAATCATCTGAACTTTGAAATCAGATGGCCTAAGCTTGAATTCTGTTATGAAAGTTACTTATTTTAGCGTTTTTAGGCAAGTTGCTTAACACTCAGAGTGCAAAAAAGATGAAAATATACTCATATTTTATTGTATTTTCATAAAGAAATATTGACTAGATACTAAGAAACTGAAAAGTGACAAATTAAAGACGGGATAAATTAGTGTAGAAAAAAATTAGTGAAAATTATTCTTTATTTCTTATGTTATTTTAGTTTTTCACAATGATTTTATACTTATCTGTACTTTAAAATAGAATTAAGTGAATTGGAAAATGAAATTTATTTAGAGCAATTCTATAC
>NW_007212567.1:0-836 GCF_000164805.1 Carlito syrichta
GGTGACATAACAGTAATGAACTAGGGGAGCCTGGGGTTGGTCAGCAAACCTGGTAGGAACAAATGTGCAGAGAGAGTTGTGTTGTATGAATTTTTTCATCTTTTGACACTGATGGTGGAATATTTGAGGGCTGATCTTCCAAAAGCGGATTCTGGAAAAAGATAAAGTATAACTTTGAAGACTAATAAGTAGCCTACGTGCTAATAACCATGATACTAGATGCCACTGATATATCTGCATGAGTAAAAAGATCTCCATAATTAAAACAATGTCGTAAAAAAAACAACACTTAGATCACTTAAAAAACCTGCCCAGTTATTAGAAGCAGTGATATTGCTATAAGGAATCATCTGAACTTTGAAATCAGATGGCCTAAGCTTGAATTCTGTTATGAAAGTTACTTATTTTAGCGTTTTTAGGCAAGTTGCTTAACACTCAGAGTGCAAAAAAGATGAAAATATACTCATATTTTATTGTATTTTCATAAAGAAATATTGACTAGATACTAAGAAACTGAAAAGTGACAAATTAAAGAAGGGATAAATTAGTGTAGAAAAAAATTAGTGAAAATTATTCTTTATTTCTTATGTTATTTTAGTTTTTCAACAAATGATTTTATACTTATCTGTACTTTAAAAATAAGAAATTAAGTGAATTGGAAAATGGAAATTTATTTAGAGCAATTCTATACTATTATGTTACTAAAGCACTTTAAATTTCTTTCAACAGTAAAACTATAATAATTTTTTCAATTAAATGTCACTACACTATAACCTATGATTTGAACTTATTTTTCTTTATAATGTTATCTTTACAATAATTTCTATCTATGTGTG
>NW_007212568.1:0-1278 GCF_000164805.1 Carlito syrichta
TGGTCAGCAAACCTGGTAGGAACAAATGTGCAGAGAGAGTTGTGTTGTATGAATTTTTTCATCTTTTGACACTGATGGTGGAATATTTGAGGGCTGATCTTCCAAAAGCGGATTCTGGAAAAAGATAAAGTATAACTTTGAAGACTAATAAGTAGCCTACGTGCTAATAACCATGATACTAGATGCCACTGATATATCTGCATGAGTAAAAAGATCTCCATAATTAAAACAATGTCGTAAAAAAAACAACACTTAGATCACTTAAAAAACCTGCCCAGTTATTAGAAGCAGTGATATTGCTATAAGGAATCATCTGAACTTTGAAATCAGATGGCCTAAGCTTGAATTCTGTTATGAAAGTTACTTATTTTAGCGTTTTTAGGCAAGTTGCTTAACACTCAGAGTGCAAAAAAGATGAAAATATACTCATATTTTATTGTATTTTCATAAAGAAATATTGACTAGATACTAAGAAACTGAAAAGTGACAAATTAAAGAAGGGATAAATTAGTGTAGAAAAAAATTAGTGAAAATTATTCTTTATTTCTTATGTTATTTTAGTTTTTCAACAAATGATTTTATACTTATCTGTACTTTAAAAATAAGAAATTAAGTGAATTGGAAAATGGAAATTTATTTAGAGCAATTCTATACTATTATGTTACTAAAAGCACTTTAAATTTCTTTCAACAGTAAAACTATAATAATTTTTTCAATTAAATGTCACAACACTATAACCTATGATTTGAACTTATTTTTCTTTATAATGTTATCTTTAACAATAATTTCTATCTATGTGTGTATTAAGTATAGAAAGAAATGAAGAAACACAGGTAGAAGAAAATTTATATGCCAGTTTTCATTTTTATAACTGTCACTTTAAAAAATGAGGTAAATTTATTTCTTCTAATTTAACAAAGTGATTTTGATATTTTATAGCTCATAGAGGAAAAGATTTACAGAACCACAGGTGAACAGAATGTGTGAGAGATTATAAGTCTTGTATACATTTTAGAAAATTCTCCTTTGACTAATTTTTAATCAAATGTGTATATATATCAATTTTACACTATTGGTATATCAGACTAAAATGAAGACAATATTTATACTTTTATTTTACCTCTTCTTTTGACTGATATCTGAAAGTCTGGAATAAAAGACTGGTTTCTTAAAAGCCATCATACAATGACATGTGTGACCACAGTCATGGGTAAAATTGTATCTTGTATTTTTCAACATTAGAGGACAAAAATGTGAATATTTTGTGGTTTATATGAT
>NW_007212569.1:0-1445 GCF_000164805.1 Carlito syrichta
CTATTATGTTACTAAAAGCACTTTAAATTTCTTTCAACACGTAAAACTATAATAATTTTTTCAATTAAATGTCACAACACTATAACCTATGATTTGAACTTATTTTTCTTTATAATGTTATCTTTAACAATAATTTCTATCTATGTGTGTATTAAGTATAGAAAGAAATGAAGAAACACAGGTAGAAGAAAATTTATATGCCAGTTTTCATTTTTATAACTGTCACTTTAAAAAATGAGGTAAATTTATTTCTTCTAATTTAACAAAGTGATTTTGATATTTTATAGCTCATAGAGGAAAAGATTTACAGAACCACAGGTGAACAGAATGTGTGAGAGATTATAAGTCTTGTATACATTTTAGAAAATTCTCCTTTGACTAATTTTTAATCAAATGTGTATATATATCAATTTTACACTATTGGTATATCAGACTAAAATGAAGACAATATTTATACTTTTATTTTACCTCTTCTTTTGACTGATATCTGAAAGTCTGGAATAAAAGACTGGTTTCTTAAAAGCCATCATACAATGACATGTGTGACCACAGTCATGGGTAAAATTGTATCTTGTATTTTTCAACATTAGAGGACAAAAATGTGAATATTTTGTGGTTTATATGATAGATTGCTAGAGTTTATCATTCATTATTTTATTATTTAATATTGACTAAATAATCAGGGAAATTTTAAAATCTTCATGAATATACATTATTTGATAGGACAGAAGGGAATTTTTTGTCCTGATGACCTGGATTTATCTTATCTTTACTACATTGCTAATTCTTTGCTACTACAAGTTTATTTATTGAGATGGATTTCTGACAGGCTTTTAGTAATCAC
Source organism: Carlito syrichta (assembly GCF_000164805.1). Classification (NCBI taxonomy): domain Eukaryota; kingdom Metazoa; phylum Chordata; class Mammalia; order Primates; family Tarsiidae; genus Carlito; species Carlito syrichta. The sequence goes on from NW_007212569.1 coordinate 845, forward strand.
CTTATTACTGCAAATTTCACTGTCTAAAAGAAATAGTGTTTCATAATCAGTTTCAGTTGAAGACAGGTGCATTAGCAGTGTTTTTTGTACAAGTTTCATAGTATGTATAATAGAAACAGCATGGAAATCACACCACAGGAACCAATTCCCTTGGCAATATTTCAGAGAACTGTGGAGATTCTGGGAGAGAAGCAGTAATAATACATTAGACTCTCTTGACACATTCAAGATTTTTTTCAAACCAGGCATAGGTTTTTACTAACTTAGTTTTTCAGGTCACACAAGTTGGCTGCTATGATCCTGAATTATGTCAATTATATAGTAATTAGTATAGTATAGGTTAATTTATTAATTATATCCATTCTAATATTAATGTAATAGAATCATTAAGACTATATCAATATATAGAATAATTAGAATCTATTAAATCTTTTTTTATTAAACATATTTTTTATTTTTAAATTGTGGGTTATAGTTAAGGGTTAGGTATACAAATACGCATTGTTCAGGCACTTTTGTTGATAAGGGGTGTCCCCCGTCCCCAGACAGATATTAACTACCATTAATCCCACCACCCTTGCCCTCCCTGTTCCTCCACCAT
>NW_007212570.1:0-742 GCF_000164805.1 Carlito syrichta
ATTTCTATCTATGTGTGTATTAAGTATAGAAAGAAATGAAGAAACACAGGTAGAAGAAAATTTATATGCCAGTTTTCATTTTTATAACTGTCACTTTAAAAAATGAGGTAAATTTATTTCTTCTAATTTAACAAAGTGATTTTGATATTTTATAGCTCATAGAGGAAAAGATTTACAGAACCACAGGTGAACAGAATGTGTGAGAGATTATAAGTCTTGTATACATTTTAGAAAATTCTCCTTTGACTAATTTTTAATCAAATGTGTATATATATCAATTTTACACTATTGGTATATCAGACTAAAATGAAGACAATATTTATACTTTTATTTTACCTCTTCTTTTGACTGATATCTGAAAGTCTGGAATAAAAGACTGGTTTCTTAAAAGCCATCATACAATGACATGTGTGACCACAGTCATGGGTAAAATTGTATCTTGTATTTTTCAACATTAGAGGACAAAAATGTGAATATTTTGTGGTTTATATGATAGATTGCTAGAGTTTATCATTCATTATTTTATTATTTAATATTGACTAAATAATCAGGGAAATTTTAAAATCTTCATGAATATACATTATTTGATAGGACAGAAGGGAATTTTTTGTCCTGATGACCTGGATTTATCTTATCTTTACTACATTGCTAATTCTTTGCTACTACAAGTTTATTTATTGAGATGGATTTCTGACAGGCTTTTAGTAATCACCTTATTACTGCAAATTTCACTGTCTAAAAG
>NW_007212571.1:0-1140 GCF_000164805.1 Carlito syrichta
GTATCTTGTATTTTTCAACATTAGAGGACAAAAATGTGAATATTTTGTGGTTTATATGATAGATTGCTAGAGTTTATCATTCATTATTTTATTATTTAATATTGACTAAATAATCAGGGAAATTTTAAAATCTTCATGAATATACATTATTTGATAGGACAGAAGGGAATTTTTTGTCCTGATGACCTGGATTTATCTTATCTTTACTACATTGCTAATTCTTTGCTACTACAAGTTTATTTATTGAGATGGATTTCTGACAGGCTTTTAGTAATCACCTTATTACTGCAAATTTCACTGTCTAAAAGAAATAGTGTTTCATAATCAGTTTCAGTTGAAGACAGGTGCATTAGCAGTGTTTTTTGTACAAGTTTCATAGTATGTATAATAGAAACAGCATGGAAATCACACCACAGGAACCAATTCCCTTGGCAATATTTCAGAGAACTGTGGAGATTCTGGGAGAGAAGCAGTAATAATACATTAGACTCTCTTGACACATTCAAGATTTTTTTCAAACCAGGCATAGGTTTTTACTAACTTAGTTTTTCAGGTCACACAAGTTGGCTGCTATGATCCTGAATTATGTCAATTATATAGTAATTAGTATAGTATAGGTTAATTTATTAATTATATCCATTCTAATATTAATGTAATAGAATCATTAAGACTATATCAATATATAGAATAATTAGAATCTATTAAATCTTTTTTTATTAAACATATTTTTTATTTTTAAATTGTGGGTTATAGTTAAGGGTTAGGTATACAAATACGCATTGTTCAGGCACTTTTGTTGATAAGGGGTGTCCCCCGTCCCCAGACAGATATTAACTACCATTAATCCCACCACCCTTGCCCTCCCTGTTCCTCCACCATAGAGAATCTATTATATCTTAAGAAGCATAGGTGAGGTGAGCATGTTTAAGTCCCAATGGCAAAGAATGGAAAAGAGATATGAGTAATTAGAGACTAGGTTAGAGTCAGCAGGCAAATACATTGTAAAACTGAGATTTTCTAAAACTGCATGTTTTGTCTAAGGTACACTTATATAAACTTGCTTTCCCATGCATATAAAAATGTATACAGTGTAACCTTCACAAGGATATCTTCCTTGTTACCATCAAACTATTTTTTTCC
>NW_007212572.1:0-774 GCF_000164805.1 Carlito syrichta
CCTTGGCAATATTTCAGAGAACTGTGAGATTCTGGGAGAGAAGCAGTAATAATACATTAGACTCTCTGACACATTCAAGATTTTTTCAAACCAGGCATAGGTTTTTACTAACTTAGTTTTTCAGGTCACACAAGTTGGCTGCTATGATCCTGAATTATGTCAATTATATAGTAATTAGTATAGTATAGGTTAATTTATTAATTATATCCATTCTAATATTAATGTAATAGAATCATTAAGACTATATCAATATATAGAATAATTAGAATCTATTAAATCTTTTTTTATTAAACATATTTTTTATTTTTAAATTGTGGGTTATAGTTAAGGGTTAGGTATACAAATACGCATTGTTCAGGCACTTTTGTTGATAAGGGGTGTCCCCCGTCCCCAGACAGATATTAACTACCATTAATCCCACCACCCTTGCCCTCCCTGTTCCTCCACCATAGAGAATCTATTATATCTTAAGAAGCATAGGTGAGGTGAGCATGTTTAAGTCCCAATGGCAAAGAATGGAAAAGAGATATGAGTAATTAGAGACTAGGTTAGAGTCAGCAGGCAAATACATTGTAAAACTGAGATTTTCTAAAACTGCATGTTTTGTCTAAGGTACACTTATATAAACTTGCTTTCCCATGCATATAAAAATGTATACAGTGTAACCTTCACAAGGATATCTTCCTTGTTACCATCAAACTATTTTTTTCCGTAGAAAATGCTGTGAGATAGGAGATAAACAACAGGGGGTTCCCATGCTACAAATGAATTTCC
>NW_007212573.1:0-789 GCF_000164805.1 Carlito syrichta
AACATATTTTTTATTTTTAAATTGTGGGTTATAGTTAAGGGTTAGGTATACAAATACGCATTGTTCAGGCACTTTTGTTGATAAGGGGTGTCCCCCGTCCCCAGACAGATATTAACTACCATTAATCCCACCACCCTTGCCCTCCCTGTTCCTCCACCATTGAGAATCTATTATATCTTAAGAAGCATAGGTGAGGTGAGCATGTTTAAGTCCCAATGGCAAAGAATGGAAAAGAGATATGAGTAATTAGAGACTAGGTTAGAGTCAGCAGGCAAATACATTGTAAAACTGAGATTTTCTAAAACTGCATGTTTTGTCTAAGGTACACTTATATAAACTTGCTTTCCCATGCATATAAAAATGTATACAGTGTAACCTTCACAAGGATATCTTCCTTGTTACCATCAAACTATTTTTTTCCATAGAAAATGCTGTGAGATAGGAGATAAACAACAGGGGGTTCCCATGCTACAAATGAATTTCCCCTTGTTCAGTTTGATTTATTTGTGTGAAACAATTTGTATTCTTACATTAAGCATATCTACACAAAGAGAGAAACATTACAAAAGAAACTTTTTTTTTTTGAGTTGGAGTCTCACTCTGTCACCCAGACTGGAGTGTAGTGGCCGCTCCTGGCCACCACAGCCTCAACCTGCTGGGCCCTGGCGATCCTTCCGCCTCAGCCTTCCGAGTAGCTGGGACTACAGGCGCGCGCTAACACGCCCGGCTAATTTTTGATTTATTGTAAAGATGAGGTCTCTCTAAGTTGCCCAGGCGGGTCTCGAACCG
>NW_007212574.1:0-779 GCF_000164805.1 Carlito syrichta
ACAAATGAATTTCCCCTTGTTCAGTTTGATTTATTTGTGTGAAACAATTTGTATTCTTACATTAAGCATATCTACACAAAGAGAGAAACATTACAAAAGAAACTTTTTTTTTTTTGAGTTGGAGTCTCACTCTGTCACCCAGACTGGAGTGTAGTGGCCGCTCCTGGCCACCACAGCCTCAACCTGCTGGGCCCTGGCGATCCTTCCGCCTCAGCCTTCCGAGTAGCTGGGACTACAGGCGCGCGCTAACACGCCCGGCTAATTTTTGATTTATTGTAAAGATGAGGTCTCTCTAAGTTGCCCAGGCGGGTCTCGAACCCGTGGGCTCAGGCAATCCACTCACCTCAGCGTCGCAAAGGCGTGGGATTACAGGCTGAGCCACTGAGCCCAGCTACAAAATAAACTTTGAAATGATTTTTTTCCCCTTAAGCCTACACAAACTGATTTTTCTAAAACTTGAAGCAAAATGCTTGTGGTGATAATGTCTGCTACAAATAGAAGCTGAGGTAGTTTCCTGTACTTCAATCAGTCCATTCCAGCTGCCTGGAAACATGACTTTGTCCTCCAACATTGGACTATAAATCACCAAAGAATTCTGCATATGTCCTTGCAGTTGGGTTGTAACAAAACATGAACTCCTCTCTCCATAAATAAGTAGAACCATGTTGGTTGGAACAATGGAAGTATTGAACAAATGCAACATCCATTTATAATAAAAATTCTCAGTAAAAGAATATAACTTCTTCAACCTGATAAGTGGTATCGACAACATGCCTACA
>NW_007212575.1:0-722 GCF_000164805.1 Carlito syrichta
TCTTCCTTGTGCCAGGCACAATAGACCTTTATGACCTTTCGTTTACGTCCCAATTACTCTCTGTCAATCCAATGACTACCCTGAATGGTCATCGTCTGCATCTTTGACTTTCTTCCTCACTATATGGTTGCAATCTAGAGAATAACTGATATTGGTAGCAAGCATCATTTACTGGGCAAATTCCATTTCACTGTGCATTGATTCACTCATTATACTTAATGAGTGTCTGTGAGGTACCACTGAGGATTCAGTGGTGAACAAAACAGAGAAAGACATTGCCCCTTAGTCATTTATGTTTTGGTAGAGAAAGTGGCAATAAATTTACAACTATATCTATAATACATCATGGGGCGAGAAGGACAGACACACAGGCAGGCTGGCGGATGTGGTAGTAGAGGTGTATGGACGTCCTCTTCTGAGTCCTTCTATTTTTTCACTGAAATAAGAAGCAAAATCAACTAAGGAGCATAAGAACAAGGACACAGTGTGGGAGGTCTGAGGATGGAGAACATGAGAAGCAGTCAGCAAGGGATGTACAAAGTGTGGTTAACTAGAAAGTACAATAAAATCTGTCATCTTTGTGTGTTTTCCTTCAGTTACACTTAGTTACTTTAGTTCAAGTGAAGGTGTAACTTTTTTAGAGATATCCTCTCATTTATATTTCAAAATAACCCTGCAGCTTGTTTTCATCCTGTAGTTTTCAGGTAAAGAAGCTGACCTTA
>NW_007212576.1:0-1422 GCF_000164805.1 Carlito syrichta
TGAGACTGCCAAAAAAGAGTAATTAGACATGGCCAACATTAATCAAAACGTAGTAGTAAGCCCATCGTGCAGGTATAGGCCAGACCTTAGCTGTAGGATTATATCCAATTCAAGATGTCAGTGCTATCCTGGGGCATCAGCGAAACTGAGCACATCTTCCAAAGGAAAGCAGAGAGGGTGGTGGAGGGCTTGCTACCCAAAATACATGGAGAAATACGGAGGAGGAAAAAGGCTACTCAGCTTTAGAAAGAAATACTTCACATAGTAGTCGTCTTAGGCTCATTTGCCATACTCTGTAATTCTGAAGCACAGAATTAGGGTGCAAAAGAATGGTCACAAAGGTCTATTGTGCCTCAGCATAAGGAAAAAACTGTGACAATCGGAATTGTCTGAAACCAGCTGTTCTACAAGGAGACGGGTGCCATGTGAATGAAAAAGATCAAGAGCGTGTTCTATGGCCTTTCTCTGTGGATGTCAAAGAGATAGTCACAGCAAAGACAGAGGATAAGACAATTTTTTTTCCCTGCCTACTCTAAGAAAGTCTGGAACAACAGTCTCTCTCCCTGACATACTTTGGTGCTTCACCATACAACTTCTTTTCTTAATGTTTTCAAATTGTGTGAGGATCCCAGCTCTGACATGTATTGAGTGTGTGCTGTTGGACAAGTTCCTGGTCCCTGTCTCCTTATTAATACAATGAGGGCAATGATAGTACATTTCTTATAAGAGTGTTATGAGGTTACATGAATTAATCCATATAGAGTGTTTAGAAGGGTGCTTGAATCATAAGTGCTCAATAAATATCAGCGCTCGTTATTTGCTACACACTTCCCTTTAGTGTTTCATTCTTTACTGATTTATGCATTTCTTGTTTCTTCCAGCTAGACGGTCCTTCTTGTCATAGGGCTGAACATATAGAATATGCCGGGTACCTAATAGCCCAATATGGAAATGTATTTATCTCTTTCCAAACAGATGAGACTTTTTCAGAAGTTTCATTTACACGTTGTCAGTGATACTTTTAGAGTTTTGTGGGGCTATCACCTAGATAAAAGGTTCTATGGATTTCTTCATCTTTCAAGGTACTAAGATATGCTCAGACATAATCCCGTATTTCAGGGGTTGCTTCCAGTTTCTAATCATCATTAGCAAATAAGCAAAGATTTGTTTAGGATATAGAATATATCAATTTTCTAAAAACCTTCTGGACTACACGCTGTGGGGGCAGGAAGGAAAGGGTCAATATTAATGAGAAAAAAAGATAAATGACATGATCCCCATAGTTCACAAGGAACTTACAATCCAGTGGGACAGAGAGAGAGATGAAGTCCTGCTTGGTGCCTGCATTCCCACCTCACTTGCTGCACTCCCTCTTGCCTCAGCCCCAGTGACTTTGAGTTGCTCAACCAAGCAGAGTCTCCA
>NW_007212577.1:0-831 GCF_000164805.1 Carlito syrichta
GAGTCACCGTTCTAGATGCTATTTTATTTTTATAAATTTGTGGGATACATACACAGTTTTGTTACCTGTATAAATTGCTTAGTGGTCAAGTCAGGGTTATTAAAGTATCCTTTACCTGAAAAACATACATTGTACCCATTAACCAATTTCTCATCATCCTCCCCCGTTCTACCTTCTCACCCTTCTGAGTCTCCATTTTCTATCATTTCAACCAGTACATCAATGTTAACACATGTCTTAGCACCCACTTATGAATGACAATATGTGATATTTGTCTTTCTATGCCTGGCTTGTTTCACTTAAAGATAATGACCTCCAGTTCCATCTATGTTTTTATTGTTTATGACTGAATAGTATTCCATTGTGTGTGTGTATAAAATTTTCATTATATATTAAATGTGAATAGATATCTCTCAAAAGAAAATATACAAATAGTCAACAGTTATGTGAAAAAATGCTTAACATCACTAATCATCAGGGAAATGCAAATCAAAACCACAATTAGATATCATTTTACCCCAGTTAGAATGGCTATTATTTAAAGAGACAAAAAATAGCAGATGTTGTTGAGGATGTAGAGAAAAAAGAATTGTTATATACTATTGGTGGGAGTGTAAATTAGTACAGCCTTTATGGAAAAATTATGGACATTATATATATATATATATAAAATGTTCATTACCCATTCATTCGTTCATGGACACTTAGTTGACTCCTTATCTTTGCTATTGTGAATAGTACTCCAATAAACATACAAATGCAGATATTGTTTTGATATATTGGTTTGTTTTCCTTTGAGTAGACATCCAGTAGTAGGATTACTGTATTAAA
>NW_007212578.1:0-1006 GCF_000164805.1 Carlito syrichta
AATGTTCATTACCCATTCATTCGTTCATGGACACTTAGTTGACTCCTTATCTTTGCTATTGTGAATAGTACTCCAATAAACATACAAATGCAGATATTGTTTTGATATATTGGTTTGTTTTCCTTTGAGTAGACATCCAGTAGTAGGATTACTGTATTAAATAGTCATACTCCGATCTTTGATAAAGCTGACAAGAACACACATTGGAGAAAGGACACCCTTTTCAATAAATGGTGCTAGGAAATTAGATAGCCATTTACAGAAGAATAAAATTGGATCCCTATCTCTCTCACCATAAACAAAAATCAGCTCAAGATGGATTAAAGACTTAAACATAAGACCTATAAAACTACTAAGAGAAAACTCTTCTGGACATTGGTCTAGAATGTATGACTAAGACCTTAAAAGCAATGGCAATAAAACAGATAAATGGAACTTGATTCAACTAAAAAGCAGCAAAATAAATAATGATCAGAGTAAACAGACAACCTGCAGAATGGGAGAAGCTATTTGCAAAAGATTCATTTGAGAGGGAACTATTATCCAAAATATACAAGAAATTCAAACAACTCAAAAAAACAACAAATAATTATATTAAAAAGTGGGCAAAGAATGTGAATAGATACCTCTCAAAAGAAAATATACAAATAGTCAACAGTTATGTGAAAAAATGCTTAACATCCCTAATCATCAGAGAAATGCGAATCAAAGCCACAATTAGATATCCTTTTACCCCAGTTAGAATGGCTATTATTTAAAGAGATGAAAAATAACAGATGTTGTTGAGGATGTAGAGAAAAAAGAATTGTTATATACCATTGGTGGGAGTGTAAATTAGCACAGCCTCTATGGAAAAAGTATGGAGATTTCTCAAAGAAGCAAAATTGCAAACCAGGGAAAGTGAGGACAAGATGGAGGCCCAAACTTCACCTATATGCAGACCGCTTATGTGGCTAAATCTGACTTGTACCCCACATCGCTGTTTTTAAAAAAGAGTAAAAATGCT
>NW_007212579.1:0-668 GCF_000164805.1 Carlito syrichta
TCTGCAGCCTCGACCTGCTGGGCTCCGGCGATCCTTCCACTTCAGCCTTCCGAGTAGCCGGAATTACAGGTGCGCACTACCATGCCCGGCTGATTTTTTATATATTGTAGAGATGAGGTCTTGTCAAGTTGCCCAGGCGGGTCTCGAACCCGCGGGCTCAGGCAATCCACTCACCTCAGCCTCCCAAGGCGTGGGATTCTAGGCTGAGCCACCGAGCCCGGCCTAAATTGAATTCTTATTTTCTCCAGCTCTGCAGCATCTTTCTTCCTTCCTCTTTCCTTCCCTCCTCCCTCCTTTCTCTCCTTTCAACGTGTACAAATGATGATCGGCACTGGAGCTCTGGAGATGAGTATATTGAGTCTCTCCCATCAAGAGGGATAATCTCGGCCGGGCACGGTGGCTCAAGTTTGTAATCCCAGGACTTTGGAAGGCCGAGGCAAGAGGATGGTCTGAGCCCGTGGGTTTGAGGCCAGTCTGGGCATCATGATGAGACCTTGTCTCTACTATAAATAAAAAATGTTAGCCAGGTATGGTGGTGCACCCTTGCGGTTCCACCTACTTAGAAGGCTGAGGTGGGAACATCACCTGAGCCCAGCAGGTTGATGCTGGGGTGGCCATGAACGTGCCACTGCACTCCAGCCTGGGTGACGAAGTGAGACTCCATCTCA
>NW_007212580.1:0-1028 GCF_000164805.1 Carlito syrichta
CAAGCAAAAAACCCATCTCGCACAATAAAATTAATACAAAACTGGCTTTTATTCATTCATTACCATGGAAATTGTCTCTTCCCAGTTGACAGAATAGTCTGGGGACTCAACTAAAATGATGGTGGAGGTAGTGGAGGTGGGATGGGTGTCAGATCCTTTTAGTTTGTTCTGTCTCCTCCTCTGCTTGTAGAATATCACAGCAACTGGGTGGTTTGTACTGTTTTTAAAAGGCTCCTCAGATGGTTCCTGAATATGCTCTTGGCTTTGGCCTCCTCCACCTCCACACTCATGCCTGGCCTGGGCAAGGGAGAAGCTCTCTCTGTATGGTGGTCATACTCATCCACTCATCCTCATCTGATGATGGCCAATCGTGGATCAAATTATCTTAGAAAAATGCTGTCCCTCTTATTTTTCCAACAATCAACAGGATAAAATTTTTCCCAGAAATGGGATCTTGCTATCTTGCCCAGGTTGGATTTGAACTATTGGGCTCAAACAATTCTCCTACCTCAGCCTTCAGAGTAGCTAGGACGACAGGCACTGAAGACATATGCCATCATACCTGGCTCATTTAGAGAATTTTAAAGTACCTCAGTGTCCGTATTCCTAGGGTAAAAGGAAGGGAAGGTGAAAGTGATTCAATTTTTTTACAGTAGTGATACAAAGAAGAAAAAGAGGATAAAGTTCGGATTCTTAGGATTTTGCAGCAAAGCAATAGACTTGAGAGGCAGGTGTCATTGAAGGAGAAAGGCTCATGGAAGTCCCTTTACATCTGGTACATTCATGATCAAGCCAGGAAGACCTGCTCACAACATTCTCTCAACACCTCACACCCCAACCCAGCATCTTCAGAAGGAGAGTAAGGTCAGGAAGACAGAGATGGATCTTTTCAACCTAGAGGACTAAAGACAGCAAATTAGACTGCATACATCACTGTCTTTTCAATTCTTTCAATAATTCTACAGTAAGAATGGATTTGACTTTTTCAGTAAGAATCAACACACACACACACACACACACACACACAC
>NW_007212581.1:0-910 GCF_000164805.1 Carlito syrichta
AAATTAATGAATCAATGGATTCCGTGGTTAAAAATTATTGGATCTCATAGTCTTCTAACTGAATGAAGTCAATATGTCCAGCTGCACTTCATTTTACCATATGACACAGTAACAGAACTTACCAACTACGTCAAGAAGTTTATCTAAAAAAGAAGGGAAAAAATATTGATTTATGTAATTCCAAGAAATTTCCTCATAGGCTTTGACCTCCTATGTGATTTGTAGGAAAGTAAAAGTCTGGTCAGATATCTGGAACTTGATAGTAAAATTTATTTCAGACGTTCGCATGGCACATAACCAGCTTATTCTAAACTAATTGTCACTGAGGTTTATAATATGCTCCTGAATTCCACCATAAACTACTCTCTATGACTTGCCTGTTTATACTGTATCACTTTAGTTTTTCATTGTGACATTCTCAAGTAAAATGCACACATACCCTCTCCACTCAGGAAATGTTTACTGAGGATCTACTTTGACAAGGTATTGTCTTCTGTGCTGGGGACATTATGGTGAGCAGGACAGTCTCTCTACCCACAGGGGTAGAGTCAGGGGACCTGTCAACACTAACTCAATGTGCCTTGTTAGAAATGAAAGTTGTCATCTAGGCCCCTAATGGCTAGAAGGCGTGAGACCTGTCGCAAACTGGGAAACTAAACAAGGTTGATCATGGTTTGCACTTGGATGGGAGAAATGAAAGTTGTCTCAGGCATTCTTGCACATTTTTACAGGGATTTTGTTTTTGCTTAATGACAAATACATTTTATTGCAAATTCAATGTCCTTATTTCATTTAAAAAAGCAAAATGCTATAGAAAAACAATTTCCTCTGGGTTTTACATCTCAGATATAACCACTGTAAATATATTGAGGTATACAGAACAAAATCTTTTTCCTTTTACATAACAGAT
>NW_007212582.1:0-782 GCF_000164805.1 Carlito syrichta
TGCCTGTTTATACTGTATCACTTTAGTTTTTCATTGTGACATTCTCAAGTAAAATGCACACATACCCTCTCCACTCAGGAAATGTTTACTGAGGATCTACTTTGACAAGGTATTGTCTTCTGTGCTGGGGACATTATGGTGAGCAGGACAGTCTCTCTACCCACAGGGGTAGAGTCAGGGGACCTGTCAACACTAACTCAATGTGCCTTGTTAGAAATGAAAGTTGTCATCTAGGTCCCTAATGGCTAGAAGGCGTGAGACCTGTCGCAAACTGGGAAACTAAACAAGGTTGATCATGGTTTGCACTTGGATGGGAGAAATGAAAGTTGTCTCAGGCATTCTTGCACATTTTTACAGGGATTTTGTTTTTGCTTAATGACAAATACATTTTATTGCAAATTCAATGTCCTTATTTCATTTAAAAAAGCAAAATGCTATAGAAAAACAATTTCCTCTGGGTTTTACATCTCAGATATAACCACTGTAAATATATTGAGGTATACAGAACAAAATCTTTTTCCTTTTACATAACAGATTCTACTTTGTAATCTGTTGTATTCATTTCACAGGTAATTTTCAATATTTTCTGTGAAAATAAGAACTCATTTATAACATCAGTAAATGACTGAATCATCAAAAGTTTTTACAATTCACACTCTAGTGGTATAAAAGTACATAGTAAGCTAGAGGTCTCTTATCATTTTAATAATAAGTTATTTTCCTAAATATTACAAAAGTAAAGAAAAACATTGTATATCCCTCATTTTAGAAAATGACAAAAA
>NW_007212583.1:0-821 GCF_000164805.1 Carlito syrichta
ATCTACTTTGACAAGGTATTGTCTTCTGTGCTGGGGACATTATGGTGAGCAGGACAGTCTCTCTACCCACAGGGGTAGAGTCAGGGGACCTGTCAACACTAACTCAATGTGCCTTGTTAGAAATGAAAGTTGTCATCTAGGTCCCTAATGGCTAGAAGGCGTGAGACCTGTCGCAAACTGGGAAACTAAACAAGGTTGATCATGGTTTGCACTTGGATGGGAGAAATGAAAGTTGTCTCAGGCATTCTTGCACATTTTTACAGGGATTTTGTTTTTGCTTAATGACAAATACATTTTATTGCAAATTCAATGTCCTTATTTCATTTAAAAAAGCAAAATGCTATAGAAAAACAATTTCCTCTGGGTTTTACATCTCAGATATAACCACTGTAAATATATTGAGGTATACAGAACAAAATCTTTTTCCTTTTACATAACAGATTCTACTTTGTAATCTGTTGTATTCATTTCACAGGTAATTTTCAATATTTTCTGTGAAAATAAGAACTCATTTATAACATCAGTAAATGACTGAATCATCAAAAGTTTTTACAATTCACACTCTAGTGGTATAAAAGTACATAGTAAGCTAGAGGTCTCTTATCATTTTAATAATAAGTTATTTTCCTAAATATTACAAAAGTAAAGAAAAACATTGTATATCCCTCATTTTAGAAAATGACAAAAAAATGTAGATAAAGGATATTCTATTATCCCTCTCCACGTCAATCAGCACACAAAGAAAAATGTCTTTTGAGATTATAAAGACTAAACAAAAAAAATTCCTATTGAACAATATTTAGACCTCTTTTCTTGGTCAG
>NW_007212584.1:0-768 GCF_000164805.1 Carlito syrichta
TCAGGTCCCCAGAGAGCAAATGGTACAACTACCATGGTCACACTAAGATTAAGATCTTTAGGAAGGTATCAGCCATACTTCTCAGGATGTCGATTGTTTCAGCTTAATAAGATTTAGAAGAGCATCTAGTCAAGTCTTAATTTTTACAAATGAAGAAAGTAAAATTCACAGAGTTGAAGTAAGTTCACCTCAAAGTGTAAGTAATTGAAGCAAGACAAGTGCTCTACTCTGCTGAATTTTAGTGCAGGGTGCTTTGACTTTATCATGCTACCCTCTCACATCAGAGGTTTGGACATCTCTGACAGTGGTCAGTAAAACCCAGGAGCCACAAATCTACTAGATCAGGATTGTTTGCCTTGGACTTAAGCTACTTAATTATTGTCATTATAATAAAATACTGACTGAGACCTTGCTAAGTGTTGGCCACTGAAAATGAAATACTCTAACACATTTAAGGGTCCATAGAATAGCTAAAATATAGTGGTTATTTAATATATGCTTTATCATATATTAAATAAATCATAATAATATAATGAATGCGATAACAGATAAATATAATTTGTATTGTCTCTATCCTTGTGAATCTCAAAATTTAGTTTCAGGGCTCAGATATCTGTGGGTTCTTTTATAAAACATGCCAGGCTGTTGGAGTTACCAGGATTTCCTTAAGGGTTGGATTCAAATCTCAATAAACTAAATAGATCTTTTATCTTCTGAAGTCATTGGTTCCTTCTTTTTTCCCTTGTTTAATAAAAATCAGAAACCTTG
>NW_007212585.1:0-645 GCF_000164805.1 Carlito syrichta
CCAAGCAAAATGAAGATATAGCACCCTTACTCCTCCCTCCATTTCTCCTACCCTTTGACAAAGACTTTCTTCTTTAACCAAATCTTTAGTCAGCTGAAATGGCCTTCAGCAATAATCCTGTCATGTCAGGTTAGCCAGAAATCCCATTTCCTTAATGTTTTCTCTTAATAATTATCTATCCCCTGACCTCCCCCACCCTGTTCCTTAGTTATAAATCCCCACGTGTCCATGTTGGAATCTGAATCCAGTCTCTCTCCACTGCAAGACTCCATAGCAGTGGTCCCTATGCCTATCACCATTTACCCCTTCAGACAAAGTCTGCCTTACCAACTTTACAAGTGTCACGAATGATTTTAACACTCTTTTCTCCCTACCTATTGCTGCCTCTGTACTTATACTTTTCCATTGTCAAGGTTGATAACATTAAGATTCTGTTCTATAAGTCTATAAGTACTTTTTCTATAGCTGGTTATAAAAGTTGAAAGTCAATATACAGTATTTACATTATTATAGCTATTAAATGCTGCTTCTTCTAACCAACTTGTCTTTGACAAAACCTTCAACAACAATCACTGGAGAGAGAAGAACCTATTCAGTAAATGATGCAGGGAAAACTGGCTGACCACATGCAGAAGATTGAAACAG
>NW_007212586.1:0-948 GCF_000164805.1 Carlito syrichta
AAGGAGGACTATGTAATAATGATTATCCTAATTGAAGGATTGCAAACTGTCAGTCTGTATTGGATAAAGTGAGTTCACAAGTCCGCCAGTGGCTAAAAACAAGGCCCATTGCTTATAATGAGTAACGAGCCTTCCCTTAGGTCTGGTGCGTGTGGATCACTAAAATGCATGACACTTCCCAACTGAGCTGATCAGAATCAGTAGCATTGAAACTAACATCCAAGTTTGACAACTCCTGGGCAAGTGCTGCTCTAAGTGAAAAATGTTCTTTTTACAGCTTCTACTTGGTCACCTTAGCAAGAAATCTGAGGTTGTTACAGATATCTCCATCCCATGCACACATGATCAGGCTTAATTGTCTCCTGCCTGAATTTCTGGAATTGTCTCCTGACTCCCTGATACTCAAAGAGTGGCAGAGGGACCAGCAGTCTCAGCGTCACTTCAGAGGTTGTTAGAAATGCAGAATCTCAGACTCTGCCTCAAGCCTAAGCAGAGTCAGCCTTTTCACACTATCCTCAGCTGGCTCATAAGCACAGGAATGTTTGAGAAGCTTTGACTCTTCTATGTCTCTCTAACTCATCCTCCAACTTCTTTAGAGCTTTCTAAAATATAACTATGACCAATACACTCCGTACAGATTTATTAGTGTAAGACCCTCCAACCTGTTGCCTAAATCTGGTGTTTCTGACTCTGCCTAATCATTAGAATCACCTGGGTTGCTTTCAAAACTACCAATGCCTTTGCCTCATCCCTGATATCCTGATTTAACTAGAAAATCAGTTAAACGGTTTGGTACACGAAGTTTCCCCAAGTGATTTTAATAAGTTGCCAAGAGTTGAGAGTCATTGACCCAAAGATGGAGTACCGATTCTTTATTACAGCAGGTAAACTCCGCCAGGATTGAGTCCTTTTCCGGCCTCCTCTTTCTCACCACACTGGTATCTATCC
>NW_007212587.1:0-1650 GCF_000164805.1 Carlito syrichta
ACTCACCTCAGCCTCCCAAAGGTGCGGGATTACAGGCTGAGCCACCAAGCCTGGCTTCTCACCACTTTTTAATGAGGTTGTATGTCTCCCTATGATTTAACTATAAAAGTCTTTATATATTCTAGATACAAATTCTTTATCAGATACATGTTCTACAAATAATTTCACTGAGTTTGTGGCTTTAAAAAATTTTTTACAAGTGTCTTTTTAAAAGTAGTTTTTAATATTGATAAAGTTAAATTTATCAATTTTTTTTCAAGTTTTGTAATTTTTTGTGTCTTAGTCAAGAAATTTTTGACTAATACACTGTCATAAAAATGTTTTATGTTTTCTTCTAGAAGTTTTATGATTTTAGCTTTTATATTTAGGCCTGATTCTTTTTTTTAATAGATAGGGTTGCTCAGACTAGAGTGCAGTGGTACAATTATAGCTTGCTGCAGCCTTGAACTCCTGAGCTCAAGTGGTCCTCCTTCCTCAGTCTCCCAAATTACAGAAACTACAGGTATGTGCCACCACACGTGGCTAATTTTTTGTAACTATTTTTATTGTTTGTAGTGGTCTCACTATGTTGCCCAGGCTGGTCTCAAACTCCTAGCCTAAAGCAATCACTCCAGTCTCAGCCTCCTAAATTCCTAGGATTCATTTTAAGTTAAATTTTATATATGGTGTGAGGTAAGGGTCAAGTGTATTTATTTGTTTATGCCTTTGCATATAAAAGTCCAATTGTCCCAGCACTTTATTCGAAAGATTAGTCCTTCCACATTGAATTACTTTGGCATCTCTGCTGAAAATTTATTGACCATATTTGGATCTATTTCTAGACTCTTTCTTCTTTTGCATTTATCTCTATCAGAATACTAATAGTTCACCAAGTTAATTATTACAACTTTATATTAAGTCTTAAAATTGGGTAGTGTAAGTCCTCCAACTTATGTTATTTCTCAAAATTCTTAGGCTCTAGGAAGTTTTTTAATCATGTATGATTTTTATTTTTAAAATTTAAAAAAAGACCACAAAGAAAAAAAGACAAGCTAAGACCTTGAAAACGATATTTGACAACATATACAAACAGTAATGAATCTTTTATCTATAATATATACCTTGTTGCTACATTTCAGTAAAGAAAGTATACACAATCCCCTAAAAATCAGATAAAGAACCTACAAACATTTTACAGAAAACAAAGAAGTAATAACAAATAAACACTTGGGTGAAAACAAATTTTTCAACTGCCTCAATAATTAGGAAGAAGCAAATTAAAATGACAATAGGCTATCACTTTACAACTCAGGATATTTTACAACTTAGGAAAAATTAAGAATGACAATATTAACTATTGGTGAGAAAGAGAAGCAACAAAACTCTTAAACATTACTGATGAGAGTGTAAATTGGTTAAAAAAAAAAAAAAACCTTTGGAAAACACTTGGCATTACAGGAGTTCCTCTTTATCCAAGGGAGCTACCATCCAAGAACCCTGAAACCGTGGCTAGTACTGAATTCTATATATACTATTTTTTTTGTCCTATACATACATACCTATGATAAAGTTTAAGTTATAAATTAAGCAACATATACAAACAACAATGGCTCTTTTATCTATAATATATACATTGAGATGAACAACAATAATAATAAAATAGAACAATTA
>NW_007212588.1:0-2047 GCF_000164805.1 Carlito syrichta
TCTTTTATCTATAATATATACATTGAGATGAACAACAATAATAATAAAATAGAACAATTATAGCAATATACTGCAACAATAGTTATTTGAATGTGCTCACTCTCTCAAAATATCTTATTGTATGTAATATTTTTGGACCATAGTTGACCACCAGTAACTGAAACAGCAGAAAGCCAAGCCACAGATTGGGTGTGTGGGAGACTACTCTATCTTTTAGAGTTGAACCATACAATTTTAAACCAGGGAGAAAACAAAATAATATAAAGTTGCTCTTTGACCTACAATGATACCATGATCAACCCATCGTAAGTGCATTTGATAAACTAACCTACCAAACATCACAGCTTAGCCTACCCTACTTGAAACATGCTGAGAGCACTTACATTAGCCCAGTATTGGGCAAGGTCATCTGGCAACACAGCATACCATAGAGTATCGGTTGTTCATCTTGCGAGGGCGTGGTTGACTGGAAGCTGGCTCGCTGCCCTGCTTAGCATCTCAAGGCTATTGTACTCCTCTCTATCCAATGCATATTGATTTTTCACAATCCCAAAGTTGAAGAAGCATAAGTTGAAGCATTGTTAAGAGGCTGTCAATATTATTTAGTAAGATACATAAAGAAAAGTTGGAGCAACAAAGATTAGATCGAAAGGATATGTAGAGAGTTTCAACTGCACTGCTAATGTTCTAATTCCAAAGGTGAGTAGTACATATAGGGTGATTTCTTTGATTTATCACAATTATTGCTATTAAAATTCATACTTAAAAGGCAATAGGCACAACACTAGGCAAATGTAAATCAAAAGATAATAGGAATAAAAACAAAAATTTCAGACAAAATGAAATTTAAATTTATAATCATTTAATAAAACAGAAACCAAATTCAAATGTCTGGGATGTTTTGCTTGCTTTCTTCCCACATGCACTAGGTAGGGCCTTATCTGAGGAGAAGAACAAGAAAGACAGAAAAAAATATGGACTCCATTTCCTTGCAATAGTATTTTAAATCTTGACTGATATTTTGCCAGATCACACTGATGACCTAGAAGCTTTATAGTTTTAACTGTGTATCAAAACATAATATCAATAATAAAAAATGTACCTATCAGAAGTGTACAGCTCAATAAATTTTTCAAAAACAAAACATCTGTGTGATTAGTCCCAGATCAAGACCAGCACATTACCAGGACATCTGAAGTACCCTGTGCCCCTTCCGATCACCACCCTCCACACAAAGGAGCCACTATCCTGACTTCCCACAGCACAGATTAGTGTTGCCTGTTGAGTAGCTCTGTGTTCAACAACATTGAGATATAATCCATGTCTATTTTTTATGGCCCTTAGAACGGAGACCAACTGCATTCCTTACTATCCCACATGTACTCCAAGACACTAAAAATAAATGTAAGTGATTACTCGATACTAACAATACATCTGGCTACCCAACACGTATGTCAAAAAGCCAACAACCTAATATAACAGTAGGGTATCTTCACACTTAGCCCAACACAGAAATTTTCAAAATATTTATTGAGGGTTGCTATGTACTAGGTACTATGTTAAGTACTTCACATAAATAATCTTATTTTATCATAAATTCCCTTAGAAGTGATCCTTACTTTCCAAATTCAAAAACTGAGTCTCAAAGATATTAAGCAACTTCACTAAGGTCCCACAGGTAGTAAGTGGGTCTTTCTTACTCCAAAGCCTGTGCTTTTAGCTATTATACTATCAGATATCTAAAGATAGTTGATCTCTCAGCATGCAGATAAAGGAATCAGAAATAGCTCCCATGTCCCCTGAGTCTACATGAGCTATCTGATAACTGCACTCCTGACCACTAAAATGATATTAATCATTTTAGTGGTGATACACAGAGGGGAAAACCAAGATAATAGCCCCAAATAGTCCTTGTCTATAGAGTTATACAGCACCAAGTATCATTTCTAAGAATATCACTCTCACTCACCACTCATCCCTCCAGTCTACACATTCTATGAGATGCCTGAAAGAGAAAAAGTTCCTTTATCCTTCTAGGCACAACCAA
>NW_007212589.1:0-768 GCF_000164805.1 Carlito syrichta
TCCCACAACAACTCGGGAGTATTTTTTTTGAAGAGAATATCAGAATAGCTGATATGAAGTAAGGCAATTAATGAGTAGAAGTGAAGGAAGACATATAACTTACAGGTTCACATCAACACACTTGATGCTTTTACACTAAAAGGCAATTGCATAAGTGAAGAATAAATTGGTGCTTGGTCAAGTTGAAGGGAAATTTTTTTTAAATTCTAATAAATTTTCATAATATATAGGTTTTTAATCAGATATGTTTCTTCAGTAAAATATCAACTCTTGAAAGTCATGTTTACAATCTGAACAATTTGTGTGTGCTCAGCCAATATAGAAGGGTTAATGAATGATAGAAAATGCCCTATCACAGTATAGCCTAATACAAACCATGAAAGGGTATTTTTTATTAAGATAATAAAGATCTCTCAATCCATCCAGGATTCTCATTTTGCCTCATTAGACATAATGTGCATCCTCTTCCCTAAGATTTCTCTCCACTGTATACTTTACTAATTTACTTCATCTTTATTTCATTCTAAATTATCCTCTCCACTCCAGATCCAGACAGAGAATTCGTTAATTCATTAAATGACAAAGATAGCAGTATCTTTGTCCCACAGTATCCATTCTTTATGTCTTTTTTTGTGAGTAAAAAACACCTTTCAAATTTTTTTTTTTTTTTTTTTGAGTTGGAGTCTCACTGGGTCACTCAGAGTGGAGTGCAGTGGACGCTCCCGGCCCCCGCAGCCTCGACCTGCTGGGCTCCGGCGATCCTCCGCC
>NW_007212590.1:0-690 GCF_000164805.1 Carlito syrichta
AAAGGAGATGATCCTGAAGCGGAACTCAGTATTTAATACTGGTTTAGACAGCTAAGTTCAAAAATTAGCTTTGAGCCGGGCTCGGTGGCTCAGCCTGTAATCCCACGCCTTTGGGAGGCTGAGGTGAGTGGATTGCCTGAGCCCGCGGGTTCGAGACCTGCCTGGGCAGCGAGACCTCATCTCTACAATAAATCAAAAAATTAGCCGGGCATGGTGGCGCGCCTGTAGTTCCAGCTACTTGGAAGGCTGAGACGGAAGGATTGCCGGAGCCCAGCAGGTCGAGGCTGGGGTGGCCGGGAGCGGCCACTGCACTCCAGTCTGGGCGACAGAGTGAGACTCCAACTCAAAAAAAAAAAAAAAAAAAAAATAGCTTTGGTATGGTTAATGGTCTGTGAACATATTTGGAACTGAATTAACATGAAAGCAATTAATTTTTAAGAAAATTGTATTATCAAAGAAATGTACCATCAATACTTCAAAAATTATGTGATTGTTTGAGTCTTAAAATTATTCCTAAACTTTCAAACCTGCACCAGCAAGAAGTAAACTGCAAAAGCTGGATGACTTTGTAATGTCCACTCAAATAAGGACACTGAAAAGAATGCACAAGGAAGAACTTTTTAAAGGACCAAGTCTGGAGTTATAGAAAAACAATGGACAAAGTTCTCCCTTTCCCCAAAACAAAACCAG
>NW_007212591.1:0-735 GCF_000164805.1 Carlito syrichta
TACTATATCTATAGATAAATTTATAAGGAGCTGATATATTGACAATACTGTATTTTTCTCATAAACATAGATATCTATCCATTTACTTAGGTTTTTTTTCCTTATTTCATCCAAGTTTTGTAGCTTTTCTTATATAGATCTTGTGCACATTTTATTAGAGTTATACCTAAGTGTTTCATTGTTGGTTTTGCTAATGTAAATAGTATCATTTCCATTTTAAGTTCCACTTACTTTTTGCTGATATATATAAAAACTAATGATAGTTTTGTGTCTAAAGATTAGAAAGAACAACAAAAAAACTAAACACATTCAAGAGAGAACATGAGTGCCCTTAAGGGAAAAGGCCCACCTGCTTTCTGTTGACAGAGTGCTTTATATATTTCCAAATTGCAATTAAACAACATATTTCTAAGCTAAGCTTTGATCTCAAGTTTCAATTCTCATCGTTTATATCAAAAATTACTCAAGATAAAAGCAAACTTAGGAGTTATTTCTTCTTGTATATTAACCTTTGTGTCTAAAATCTCACTGATATTATTCATCATTAGTTCTAGGAATTTTCTTTTTAACTCTTTCAAATTTTCTGCATAGACAAGCATGTAATTTGCAAACAATGACAATTTTAGTTTTTCTTTTCCAATTAGTATACCTTTTATTTTATTTTTAAATTTTATTAGCAAGGACTTCCAGAATTATGTTGTAAAGGAATGATGAAAGAAGACATTTTCGCCTTGT
>NW_007212592.1:0-36180 GCF_000164805.1 Carlito syrichta
CCTCAGCCTCCCAAAGTGCTGGGATTACAGGCTGAGCCACCGAGCCCGGCTCTCTTCTCTTCTATTAATCCACCAAAATTACAAGTGGCATTTTTTCTTTAACAAGTGACATTTTTCTAAGCATAAGGAGTCACAAGCCTACGTTCAAGATTGGGACTTTATTTGGTACTGAAATTCATCATGCCCACTGGTTCTCATTTTTATAATATGGTTTCTGTCACACCTCCTCAGCAAAAATTGGATCTCACCCTCATCAGAGCACGGCAACTAGCTCTGGATTCTTCAGTAAAAGAAAGATGGAAAGCTGGTGAGAAACAAGAGAAGGTACCTAGGAAACCACTATAAGGAGTTGTTAAATTAACCCTGAAGAAAATCTGAAAGGAAAGAAATCATCAAATCATCTAGCCTAGCAAGAAGTTGACCAAAGAACTTTGTATATGGTAATTTCCAAATATGGGACAGAAAACAGTGATAATTTTTTAGCTACCCATCCACTTTTCTCTATCTTTACTAACACGACCTTAATTTAGGCCTTCATTATTTAACCCCTGAATTCTACAACCACCTCCTGTTTTGACTCTATTTTCTTCCCTTTCCAATTTACTCTCTACATGACAGAGTTCTCTTTCTGAAATGTAATTCTGGTAACTTTATTGCCTGACTGAAACACTCCAATTGCTCCCCACTGCGAGTCTAAACACACTACCCTGTAACTGGCTGTTTGTCTTGGTCCTTGAATCTCTTACAGTACTATAAGCTCTACAAGAGCAGTCAGTTGTAAATTCACAGCTGAAGATTCCTGGCACCTACCACAGAGCCTGGCTTATTGGGCACACATACACTAAGTGAACTAATGAATAATACCAAGAAGGTCCTCACACTGAAAAATATTTAACAGAAAAAGTTGCCAAAGAAAAGTTTTAGATGTTGCTTTTCCAAAGGCAATTTAAAATAAACATACTTTTTTTCTGTCTGTCAAGAACTGCTTAAGCTTAGAATGGCTTAAAGGGAACAGAAACAGGACATACAAAAGCTAGATGACCTCTCTCAAATCCATTCCAGACTCAAACCTTAAAAGAAGCAAGGTTATCTACTTGAGGAGCAGGGGAAGAAGGAAGTGGTAAGAACTGGTTCCAGAACACATTTGCCAAAGGGCCCCTTCCTCTGATTCCAGTAAGTCTGGTCTGTATGATGCCCTAGTAAGAGAGGAGAAGGAAGAGGAGAGACCACTGAGGTGAATCATAGATCTGCCAGTGGCCACTTCACTCTTTCACTACAGCTCCTGTCAGAACCAGTCTCCCACCCTGGCTGGCCTTGCTCCCAACAGGTTCCAGTAAAATTGTTTTCTCCCCTTTAGGCCTAGAGTGCTTAAAAGCTTCCTGCTATTACATTACCCCAGGTGTCCTTGGTTCCTGGTTACAACATCTTTTACTGGTTCCCACAACCTTTCCCATATTTCTCTGAAAAGTCCCTTCATTAAAATCACTTCAAAATCCTAGCTGAGTATGCCTTATGTTTCCTGCCTGAATCCTGACTGTTATAGTTTATGAACACAAACAGAAACAGCAGATTAGGCTGGGAGTGATGGCTCATGCTTGCAATCCCAGTGCTTCCGAAGGCCAAGGTGGGAGGATCACTTGAAGTCAGGAGTTCAAGATCAACCTGGGCAACATAACGAAATCCCTGTCTCTGAAGAAAAATTTTTAAAAATTAGCTAGGTGAGATGACAAATGCCTGCCATCCCAGCTGAGGCAGAAGGATCACTTGAGCCTAGGAGTTCAAGGTTACAGTGACCCATGATCATACTACTGCACTCCAGTCTAGGTGACAGAGTGAGGCCCTGGAAAATGGGTACTGGTATATTCCTTTTTTACTATAAAAATCATATAATTATGTAATCTTATAAACCATAAAAGAAGCAAAGTGAAGCAATGTAATTAGTTGTTAATAACTAAATCTGATTCTAACTGAGAAGACCCATAGTTGTTTAAAGGACTATTTTTTTTTTTTTTTTTTGAGTTCGAGTCTCACTCTGTCGCCCAGGCTGGAGTGCAGTGGCACACTCATGGCCACCCCAGTGTCGACCTGCTGGGCTTCAGTGATCCTTCCGCCTCAGTCTTCCAAGCAGCCGGAAATACAGGCGTGCACTACCACACCAGCTAATTTTTTATTTATTTTAGAGATGAGGTCTCACCAAGTTGCCCCAATTGGTCTCGAACCAATGGCTCAGGCAATCCACTCGCCTCAGCCTCCCAAAGTGCTGAGATTACAGACTGAGTCACCAAGCCCGGCCTAAGGAATTTTTTAAAGTGACTGTGCTCCAAGCCAGAATTCACAGAAACTAGCTATAGGTGAAGAATAAAATGCAATTCCTAGTAAGATATTTTAGAAAAGGTTGATCTGAGTTTAGTTAAAAGTAAAACACAGTTTTGAACAAACTAAGTTAGATTCATTACCATTTTTAAAATTCAATATTCATCCAGTGTCATTCCTCTTTCCAAAAAACAAAATTGAGGTCTATTAAACTTATAATCACCATCTTACTTATTAAGAAAATAATTATCTTAAAATAAGAATCTTATGTCAAATAAAAATAGATTCTAAGACAAGGAAATTGAAAAGCCTTTCTCATTTTGGCATTTAACTTCAAGTAATCTTAGCTAATGACACTCTAATGTACTGATCTCACTTCCCCTCACGGAAGGGAGTGGTAAAGGGAGAAAAAGAGGAAGAAGAGAAATTTTAGTTTCAAACAAAATACTCAGATTATGCTGCAACATCAAACAAAAGTGGGCATTTATATTTATAATAAGCCATGCTGTGCTGAAATCTGCAGCATGCTACTGACCCTCTGGGTGGGTTTGTGAGACTGGGTCTCTTATAGAATCCTCATCCCTCCCCAGGAATTTAGCTAGAATAGCCTAAACATTGGCTGGTCTACTCTATAGAATGGTGAGAGGTTTATTTCTTATGGTGGCTCTGAAACAAGGCTGAATGTAAAACAGGTACAGATGTCAGACATGTAGGAATCTGACTGAAAGAGAGAAATCAAGCTGAGAGGCAGAATGTCCTGACATTTTCAAAAACTGAGTTAACTATTATCCCCTTTTTCTCTTTGTAACAAAAGTACAATAGAGCAGGAATGAGGCAGGAAATAATGGCCTTGTCTTCTCCAGACCAAAGCCGGTTTCCATACCCATACCACAGCTATAAAAATGATTTATAAATACAGAAACAGAGTGGCTGATAATGAATAAAATATCCTTAGAAAGTACTGAACTGCAGCTGAAAATCTCTTTGAATATAAATAAATAAATCTTTGTGTCAACCAAGTCTCACCCTCCCTTTCCCAAAGATATGAGTGAAACCAAAAGAGGGGCAGAACATGCAAAAATTTTCACATTTTTAATGTAATGAATTTCTGATATTATAATGGAGTAGCATAAGGTGACAACCAAAAAAACAACTCTTGTAGTCTAATGTCTTAAAATCCACACACTTTCACCTTGCATGTGTGGAAGAAGAAAGAGCAGAAGATAAAATCACTTCCACCTGGACCACTGCTTTTCTTTATCTGTTAAAGGCACGTATATCACCCCCATCAGAGGCTTCATTTTGACGCTGCCATCTTGTAGTTTGTCATACTGCTCCAACATTTGGTTTCCACCTGCAGGCCCAACTGGTAATATCAATCTTCCACCAGGCTTTAACTGGTCTATTAGCTAAATAAATAAATGAATGAATAAAAAGAAAGAAAAACACATATACACTAGGTTATACATTTTATATAAATATCATTTAACATTAATGTAAACAACTTTTAGTGTCCATGACCGAAAGAATAAATGTACTTTATGTAGCATAGAGCATCACTCTATGCTCAAAACTCTTTATGTACTTTATGTAGCATAGAGTATCACTCGAGACTCAAACCTCGAAACGTTACAAAATCTAAATCTCTTTGAACACCCAACATGACATCACAAGTGGGTAATTTCACACCTAACCTCATGTGATGAGTCACAGTTAAAACTTTGTTTCATGCACAAAATTATTTAAAATATTGTATGAAATTACCTTCAGGCTATATATATAAGATGTATATGAAATACAAATGAACTTCATGTTTAGACTTGGGTTCTATCCCCAGGATATCTGGTTATATATACACAAATATTCTACAATCCAAAAAAATCTTTAAAAAAAATTCAAAACACTTCTGGCCCTAAGCATTTTAAATAAGGGATATTTTAACTGCATATACTTGAATTGTTATGCTATTACTCATCAATTAGCCTTCTCTATGAAACCACAAGTTCCTTGAGGACAGGAACTGTGTCTTACTCATCTTTGTGCTGCTAGCATCTAACACAGTATAACCTGGTATAACTGCAGTGCTCAAAACGTTCTAATTGAAGCATCTAATGCAGAACTGCCCTCTCGAGGAGGCCATGGGCAAAGCATACAATTCTAATGCCTGTGTGCCTGTTTTGAAACTTTGTGGGTTGGAAAGGAGAGGGTGAGGAAGGAGAAGTGTAGGAAATCAGCAAGGAATCCCTATTCTATTATTGTAGAATCTAGGACATCACTGAAGCAAAGAGAAGGGAATCCTAGTCTATAATTAAATTTAGGATTACCGGTACCATGAGGAGGGAAGGTAGGGCTGGAGTCCCTGCAGTATTAGAATGAGGATACCCTATCAATGAAGAACCAAGAACATTCAATGAAAGCCCCTCCAGTCAGAAAGCTTTTAAATCATGTTACCATTTTCATATAGCCTTATAGATTAATAAGAAGCAATAAGAAAGAAATCTTAGTTTGGATAGTATTTAATATCCCAGGGAAAGCTGCCCTCATTAAAATTTTGGTTGTCAGTGAGTCTTAATTTTTCCATTTTAATTTTTATCAAAGTAATACTTGGAAGTATATTTTGAGTTGTTTTTCTCAATTTCAAAGTTTACAAGGAAAAACATCAGACTTGCTCCCTCTCCGCAAACTTATTCCCTAAATGCAGTCATTTTAAACCCTATTAGCGGTGTCTTCCATAAGGATTGAGCTCTCGTAACATACATTCTGCTTCCTTCCCCCAATTCAATCAATCATAATTTTTATTAAAATCATTTTCAGTTATAACTGTGTAAATATGATTTGATGCTGAGCCAAGAAGAATACAGTGATTGTTTTCTTTCTTATATAATAGTTTTGTTTCCCTACAGCTAAAATTGAAGTCTATTCTTTCTTCATTCACTTAATTTTCTTTGTAAATGTGTCTAAATCCTTCTACCCTCCAATAACTTCTCAACAAAAATTCACAGTCAAACCTTCCTAATTAGTACTTTTTTTTTCTTTTCTGTAGACTCCTTTCTAGCAGCTTCCTCCTCTTGTTCCAAATCTGGACTGACCTGTTGCACAGCCTTCACCCTGGGACGACCCTCTGCAAATAACCCTGGGCACTCCCATACCTCTCTTTGGCCAAGATGCCCTACCCCTACTTGGTTTCCTCTTTTGGTTTTTCCTACTGTCTCCCCCTTCTCTTACTGCCTCATTTTTAAATGATATTATTATAGCAATTCCTCCAGAAGCACTGTGTGAAAATAGTGCAGGGAATATTCTTAAACAGATTGAGATTTGTAAGTCAAACTATCTTTATTTATTTGGTGATGTGTGTGCAAATATAATTCAAGGTTGGAAGTAATTTTCAGTTCAGAATTTTGATGGTTTGCTCATCTGACTTGTTGATTCAAACGCTGTTATTTTGCAGTCTGATACTCTTCTAATTACCAGTCTTAACAGAAGATCTGTTTTGCTTTTCAAGAAACATTTAGAACCTTCTCTTTTATCCCTAATATTCCAAAATTTCATGATGATACTGTGGTTTTTTTCTTATTTTAAAAATTCATTGTCTTGAGCACTTAGTAGATAGATATTTTCAAACTAACTACAGAATGATGTTTATCAGTGTTTGGAAAAATTTTTTCTTAGGGCTTAGTAGCAGCCCCTCTTTTTAGATCCATGCTTCACTCTGAATTCCAAGGTCTTAAAACCTCTAGTTCCTAAGCCTTTTCAGGTTTCTGCAGAGCAAACTGCTTCTGCATGCTATTCCTCTCTGCATTCTCTCATTTTACTTCCTCCCCACTTCTGGGTCAGTTATTACTCCATCTGCTTCCTAGTTTCACACACTGCAGAGTTCAGGATTACAGATATAATCTCCTAGTTCACTGAATATGGAGTTTATGTCTCTGCTTCCTGTTTTTCTAGTCGTTTTGGGGTGATATCCAAGAGGAGGCATAAACATCTTTAATGAAAAGATGTTAAAACTGGAAAGCTCCTTCAGACCACATACCTTTCAATTTAATCAGGTGTATATAGACCCCATAATACTTGCAAGTGCTACTATAACATTTAAATTCATATTGCGCTAAATCTAGAAATAGTGTTTGAGATCAGCTCAAGACCCTGGTAGGGAAGCTGGGCCTTACACCCACTCCTCTTGTTTGAACACAGTTCTATTCTATTTCACATTTTAACTATTCACTCTAAGCTGCCAATATTTTTTTAAAAAGTTAAAAACCCATTGGTAATATGCTTATATGTGAAAACTTATTGAGTTGTTTATTTATGACTCATACACTTTTCTACATTATGTTAATTTAATACTTCAATTAAAATGTGTTAAAACTGCTGGTTCAGTCTACCTTTTTTTTTTTTAAACAGACAACCAACAGGGTCAGAGAGATTAAATGATTTTCCCACTCATTCAGCCAATAAGCACTAAATCAATGACCAAAGCAAATCCCTTAACCTTCAGCTCCTCATAACTGATCTTAACATATAAAAAATAAAATTTTACAGGTTGGGGAAAGGATGAGACTATGCAGAAGAAGCAGTTACTTTCAACCCCAATCATCTAGTCAAGAACTACATAAAATTTATATGTAATAGAAACCTGGGATTTCAGTGATCTTTACAAAAGATTATTAAGGCCTGACATATATTTATCAGAGTCCTACTAAAATGAAAAATCAACATTGTACCTTGAATATTTCCTTGACTATATATTATACAATCTCGGAATGTTCTTTCTTCCCATTGCCAACAATGCATATCCTACTAGTCTTTTTTTTTTTTTTTTTTTGAGTTAGAGTCTCACTCTGTCGCCCAGGCTAGAGTGCAGTGGCACACTCACGACACCCCAGTGTTGAACTGCTGGGCTCAGGTAATCCAGAACTACAGGCGTGTGCTATCAAGCCCAGCTAATTTTTTGACTTATTGTAGAGATGAGGTCTCACCAAGTTGCCCAGGCTATTCTCAAACCCAGGGGCTCAGACAATCCCCTCACCTCAGCCTCCCAAAGTGTTAGGATTATAGGCTTGAGTCACCATGCTCTACCATATCCTACTATTCTTTAAGATTCACTTCAAGTTCCATCCCTATGTCAAGTCTCCTTAATTGCAAAATTCTCTCCCTTATCTACACATTTTCTTTGCCCGCCACTATATATCATATACTAAAGACAGGTTATCATATAATTAATTTTTCTATTATATGTGTGACACATCTCTACTAGGATACAAGATCTGTGAGGGTACAATGTATGACAAATACTTCTGGTATCTCCCATGCACCTAATGTATCTTGCATATTCTAGTATTTAACAAAACACCAAAAAAATTTTTTTTTAATTTTAATAAAGGAGGAAAAAAAAGCCTGGGTGTGGTAGCTCACACCTATAATCCTAACACTTTGGGAGGACGAGGCAAGAGGACTGCTTGAGCCCAGAATTTCAAGACCAGCCCAGGCAACATAGTGAGATCTCATCTCTACAAAAATTTTAAAAAATAAAACACCAAACTAAGTACCAGGTCATGAACTCCAAAGGGATTTTCTCAATTTTACTGTTGTCCTAGTTCCTACCCGGATCAAATACTGCTTCAAATAAGACAGTCATGGCCAGGCACAGTGGCTTACGCCTATAATCCCAGCACTTTGGGAGACTGAGGTGAGAGGATTGCCTGAGCCCACAGGTTCGAGACCAGACTGGGCAACTTGAAGAGACATCATCTCTACAATAAATCAAAAAATTAGCCAGGCGTGGCGGTGTGTGTCTATAATTCCAGCTACTTGGAAGGCTGAGGAGGAGGGATCGCCTGAGCCCAGCAGGTCAAGGCTGTTGTGGCTGTCCACTGCACTCCAGCATGGGCAACAGAATGAGTCTTTGACTCAAAAAGAAAAAAAATATAGCCATGAGCTTGTGTTTAGTAATTTTCCTGTCATTTACATAATTATTTGCATATGGAAAAAAAGTAATAGCTAAGTATAACCAAAAAGCATGACACAAAAGTCGAATTATATTTTGGACATCATCTAGAAGTCATCTCTATATAAGTCTTTTAGAGTTTTAGTTGAATAAAACACACAAACACCACAAAAAATCCCAACTCACTGCCTGGGGCACCACTGGGGCTGCAGCTCCTACATGAATAGCATCATAAGGGGCTTCTTCGGCATAGCCCATTCTTCCATCTCCCACTGAAAGAACAAAGTTACACTTTCAAACCCTGTTCAGATCAAACCTAATGTGAAGAATTATAGCACAAGAGGCTTAAAATGGAGACAGGATAGATTTTTCAATAAATGATCCTAGGACAACTGGATATTCATATGAAAAAAATATAACTGGGCCCCTACTTCACACAGATACAAAAATCACGGTCAGGAAGATCAAAGACCTAAATGTGAAAAGTTATAACAATAAAGCTTCTAAGAAGTAATATATGGGGAGGGGCACAGAACATCAATAAGGGCACCCACACTTTACCTGTATGATGACTACATATGTACCTAACCCTCATTTGTACCCCACATTTTAAAAATAAAATAATTTAAAAATAATTATAATATAGGAACATACTGCATGACTTCAGGATATCCTTAAGCATGACACAAAAAGCACTAGAAAAATTGGTAAGTCTGACTACAATAAAATTAAGAATGTTTATTCAACAAAACCTGCTAAGTATACCACAGAGGGAAAAATAAAATTTATAAAATGTATAAACAAAGGGCTAGAAGCTGTAGAAATCAAATAAAATACAAACAACCTAATACCTGAACAGGTACATTACAAAAGAGGAAATTCAAATGGTCACACACATTGAAAAAGGTAACCAACCTCACTGGTTAATAAGAAAATACAAAATTAAAATCACAATGAGATACAGTGCTATTCACTCACCAGGTAGGCAAAAAGATAAATTGTTTTTCTTTTTTAGTACTTAAAAGCAAATTTTTAAACAATGCAGTAATTACTTCGTGTATGTTATTTAGCTTGCTCTAGATTTTCTGAAAATAAAAATTCTCTGGAGAAGAGAGAAGAAATTTTTTAAGTTTCTTGATACTCACCAACCAGTTGCACTCTTCCTGAAGACAGAAGTGTTGGATCATCCTTTCTGACATTATTTATTGAGTCATCTACTAGCTCTTTAATGTGATCAATTCCTATGACTTTTCCACTACATCCAACCTGGAGGAGATAAAATAATTCAATAGCTCATTGAGCTGTTTTTTTAAATAGTGTCATTGAAATGTTTCTTATCTAAAGTCATATTCTACAATAAGAAATCAAAAATAAACAGCATAAGCCTCCAATTCAGTTGCTAAACAGTTTATCATAAATTATTTACCATATATAACCTTCTCAACTGTCACTCTCACAGAATATTTAAGCGATTAAGAAGAAAGAATTACAAAACCTTACAATACTAAGCAAAATTATCTTTCTTAGATTTCTAATTTTTAAATCCAGAACTATGAATTTAACTACTAGTATTAATGGTAGTATAATTTTTTAAAAATATAAATTCCACTTAAAAGCAGCCTAACTTTAAATGTTAAAATGCTACGTAAAAAATTTGATGGAGAGAGATTTTCTACCTTATTCTACTGCTGCTAGTGAAAAACATATATAAATATTAAAAGACCCAAATATTAATACTAACTGTTAAAAAAAAAGTAACATAATAAAGATTTTGCACAGTTGGACTACCTGGGTTCTTATCTAAGTTTTATCACTTATAACTTTATAACCTTGAAAAGTTAACCTCAGCTATAAAACTAGGAGTAAAATGGTGTTTACCCCATAAAGGACTTGAAGACTAAATAAAAGGATACATGAAAAGCACTTAGAACACGAACTAGCACGTGATAAATGTGTGAAAAACTTTAATTTTTTAAATTTAAAAATCATGAAAAACCTAGTGGTTTTTAAAAATAAATATTCCTCTAAAACTATAAACATGTTGAGTGTAGAGAACAAGTCACTAATTAAATGCTACTCTAACCTTCTGGGGGAAAAAATCTGATACCCATTAATAAGGACTTATCTTTTACAAAACATCTGAAAAAATATGTGAGTCCTTATTGTGTGCCAAGCACTGTTCTCGATGCTTAGGACACACCAATGACAAAATATCAGACAAAATTCCTACCTCCTTGGAGCTTACATTCTAGTGGGTCTGCTGATTATATATTTATAGCAAGTTACATGGATTCTAGTACAAGATGGATTCATAAATCACAACTTAAGTAGACCAGAATCTTCCAGTGTGGCACCCTGGCATAAGATTCTCATAATCAAACTGTTCTGATTATCTGAACACAGATAAACCTTTACTCCAAGGTATACTAGTGGTTCCCAGCTTATACTCTGGATAATAATTTACCAGATAAGTCTCTGATGATAAAAGTTGAAGCATAATACACAAGCCATTTTTCTAAGAGCACTTTTTCTACTGTCATTCCCAATAAACCTGTAGGAGTGTTTGGAAACCAGGCTCACCCTATTCTTTTCTGCCAAGTGAGAACTTGGAAGACTAGTGTGGAGCTACTGGCTGCCATCCTGGATCATAAGGGTAGAGCCTACATGATAATACAACCAATATGTAGGGAAAAAGTAAAACCAAACCAAGAAACAGAGAGAAATCCACTGTCAATAACAATGTCTGGTCTTTTAAATCCAGCCACACAAGAAGCCAGATTTACTTCTAGACTTCTCCATTATATAAACTAAATAAATTCCCTTTTAGCTCTGCCAGTTTGGGTAAAATATTCTGTCACAACAACACAATCCTAAGTGATGCTCATTCTAACTGCTCTCTTAACTCATTCGCGATTGCCAACGTAAATTTACATCATTCCAAATTCTGTTCCTGGTTGCCGATGACGTGAACTTACATCTTTGCAAATTCTGTTTCTGAATGCTGCAATGTTGTCATATGTATGTGCTATTATATTTTGCTTGAAAATGAATAGTGAGGGAGAGAGAAAGTTAATTGAGATAAGTATCTGATATCGACTATGCAATGTTGTTATTGATTTACATAGTTGGTAAAAATTGCAAATTGGTCAATATTTTGTTGCAATTAGTCTTGTATGCCTGTATTTTGATATTTCAGGACTTTCATACTTCAACACTAAAAATAATTTACCAGTCAGACACGGTGGCTCATGCCTGTAATCCCAGCATTTTGGAAGGCAGAGGCAAGAGGATTGCCTGAGCCCACGGGTTTGAAACCAGCCTGGGCAACATGGTGAGACCTTGTCTCTACAATAAATCAAAAAAATTAACTGGGTATGGTGGCGCACACCTGTAGTTCCAGCTACTTGGAAAGCTGAGGCGAAAGTATTGCCTAAGTCCTGCAGGTTGAGGCTGCAGTGGCTGTGAGTGTGCCGCTGCACTCCAGACTGGGTAACAGAGTGAGACTCCAATTCAAAAAAATAATAATAATTTACCATAATTATGGAAAATGAAGAAATAAATGCTGATGAGGTCGAAAGTGAATCCAGTGAACTTACTAGTGATAGTGAGACAAATAGTGATGTAACAATGCAATGTAAATGAATATATAATATACATTTGGTTTATAACCCAAATAAAAATACAAAGTACGGAATGCTAGTCAGAGTGGTATCTGAGGCAAATACTGGATGTGTCTGCAACTTTCAGTTGTATTGCAAAAAAAGTGACAATTTAGAAAAGACCATTTCTCTTGTGCTTAATGACAGAAGTTTGTGGCAACCAGCTTCAGATTTTTTAAATTTTTAAAAATTTTCACCTGCTCTGAGTATTAGGAAAGTGAAAAATTTGCCAATCAATGTGTTAATAGACAAACAAACAACATCAAAACCACTAGTGAAAAAAAACACAGCCAAATCATACAAATACTCTTCTGTTGGGGCCAGAATAAAAAAATATAACTCTTACCATACGTGCAAAACATGCAGTAAGAATTCCACTTCCAGATCCTACATCAAGAGCTTTAGCTCCTTCATGCAACTGATCAAATAGAAGTTCTAGTGCATATGCATGCTGTCAAAAGAACAAAGCAAATATTCATTCAAGACTCTAAAGATCACATACTATGGCATACAAAGTTACCATTTTTCCACCAACTTTTCTACTATTGTCATCTACCAAGACAACAAAAACATATATTTACACAGGAATTACATAATTCTCACTGTTAGAATTCTTATACTTAGATCAAGTGATTCCATCATTTTAGATCTCCAGAGTATGAATTTTTTAAATGTAATTAATCCAAAGTCAAAAGATAAAAGAATTTATAGTAAAAAGTCCCTACTCCACTCCCATTCCCAAACCATCCAGTTTAACACACTAAAGGCAACCAATGTTACCAGCTTCTTGTGATTTCTTCCAAAAAATATTCATCCTTAGAATACACAAGCAAATACATATAAATTTTTTCATTTATTATATCTTGAAAAATCTTTCACATCAATACTCAAACAGCTTTTTATTCTTTTTGTGGCTAAGAAGTATATTCTTGTATAAATGTTATAATAACAAGTATCACTAATGGGAGATATTCAAGTTATCTCTAATCCTCTATAACAAAAAGATAAAATAAACTTATAATGTATATCTGTAGGATAAAATGTAATAAGATATATAAAAACCTTGTAAACTGTATCTATACGATAAACTCCTAGAAGCAGAATCGAAGGGCCAAAGGATATATGTTTTCATGCTTACAGTATATATAAATTATATATAAAATCATATTCATTATGCTTTGGATCAAACCAAGAAATAAAACCTTCTTTACTTCATCCTTATAAACTTGTATGTCAGAGCTTTTGCAAAATATGAAGTTGAATCTAATAAATGTTATTTTAAAAGCTGTCCTTAAATGCCTGGCATTTTCATTATTAAAAATCATCAGGTTCATTAGCAATAAACACATTTACTACCAGATCTTGGTTCCAACTAATAAACTTAGGAAACTGTCTTTGGGCAACCATCTCAGCAACAACTGGTTCAGGCAAAAATCATAAATGGAAGCTAAAACTAATGAATTAACATCTGATGAATAAACAGGATAGTCAGGATATTGACATAATCTCAAAGTATTTGCCCAATATACTTAATAATCACAAAATGAAAAACAGTAACTTTACAATGGAATTCAGAAAAAAAAATTCTCAGTTAAACGTAGTTGACACTATCTTAATCAGATGATTAAAGTTAGCATCACAATTAGGGGACACACACTTAGGCCTCTGCTAAGATATTTCACTTCTGGGACATGCTAGGCAAAAATGCATAACCCATACCAAATTATGAGGAAACCTCAAACCCAAATTGATGGATAGCATATAAAATAAGTGCCCCATATTCATAAAAATTTTCAAGGCCATCAATGAAAAGAATGAAGAACTGTTCCTCAGTTTTTCTTTAAAGAAAACTAAAAAGACAAACAATCAAATTACATTCATGATATGCAATTTTCTTTTCCTGTAAGGAATACTTATAGTCTGTAAGCTTGCTAACAGTATTATAGCAATATTAATTTCCATATTTTGAAAAGCATACTGTGATTATGTACAAGAATATCCTTACTTTTATAGAGGTAAAGAGTATTTGCCTGCAGTTTACTCTCAAAGAGTTCAGAAAAAAGGAAATAAATACACACATTCATATGGAAGAGGGACCAGAAAGAGAAAGAATAAATGATAAAGCAAATGTGGTCAAATAACATTTGGGGAACATGGGTAAAGGTATACAGGAATTGAATTATCTGTACAACGTTTCTGTAAGTTTGAAATTATGTCAGAATAAACTTATTTTATCATCAGAAATAGACAATGTCAAAATGAAGGGCAGAATGGAAACTCCCTATTCTGCAAAACTAATCTAGGTGATAAAAGTCAGAATACTGGTTATTTTGGGGAACTAAGAAAGGGCCCCAGGGAACCTTCTGAAGTGACAAAAATGTCCTGTATTTTGTTCTTGGTAGGGGTTTACATATGTGCACATGTAAAGATTCATCAAGCTGTAAACTTAAGATGTATACTTTATCATGTACCTATTATAAAAACATTTTTTAAAAACTACTTATTCTGGCCGGGCTTGGTGGCTCAGCCTGTAATCCCAGAGCTTTGGGAAGCCGAGATGAGTGGATTGCTTGAGTTCGCGGGTTCAAGACCAGCCCGGGCAACTCATCTCTACAATAAATCAAAAATTAGCCAGGCATGGTAGCATGTGCCTTTAGTTCCAGCTACTTGGAAGGCTAAGGCGGAAGGATCGCCAGAGCCCAGCAGGTCAGTGCGGTGGCCGGGAGCGTGCCAGTGCACTCCAGTCTGGGCGATGGAGTGAGACTCCAACTCAAAAACCCCCCAAAAAACCTACTTATTCTAAACACTAAAAGGAGATGATCAATATGTACTTCTTGATATGATACAACAGGAATGACCCATTAGAAATTGTTCTTGAAAAATTTTTTTAAAGGAACAAGTTAAACACCACAAGGGAAAAAAATCAACCAAGTTCAGAACATGGGAAATTCTATATGATGAATGAAATAGTTTCATCAATAAATAAATTACATTTTTTTAAAAAGTGGGGGGCAACCCCTTCAGGTCCCCTCCCGCTGTGGGAGCTTTTCTGTCTTCTCAATAAATCCTGCTTTCTCACTTTAATAAATAAATAAATAAATGGATTTTTAAAAGAGACTAAAAAAACTAAAACAAAACCAAAAAGAGTCAATGTATGGACCCTGTTTGGGTACTGATCTAAGTAAATTAACTACAAAATTTTTTTTAAGAAAATGGAAAAGTTTGAACATGGACATAAGGCAATCTTGTAACATTGTTAGGTATGGAAATCGCATTGTAGTTGTGTTTTTAAAGTAACTGAGATTTACACTAATGTATCTGGGATAAAATAATGCTTGGGATTTGCTTTAAAATACTTCAGCAAAAGAGAGAGAGTTAGATAAAACAAGATTAGCAAATTGTTGGTAATTATTAACGCTTAGTGACTATTACCTAAGGTTCATTATACTATTTTATTTGTGTGTGTGGTATTGGAACTCTTCCATAATAATGTTTTTTTCAAACAAATTAAAGCTATCTTTTCTCCCAAATAACACATGAGAAGGCCTTTAACAGATGTAGCATCACATAATCTAAGAGTTTTCAAATTTTCAAACCAGAAAGTCCACAGAACCCTGTTAGGGGTAACAAATAAATTTGTGTTAGATAGCTGTTTTTTGGCCGGGTGCAGTGGCTCACACCTATAATCCCAGCACTTTGGGAGGCCGAGGTGAGAGGACTGCCTGAGCCCGAGGGTTTGAGACCAGCCTGGGCAACTTGGCGAGACCTCATCTCTATAATAAATCAAAAAATTAGCCAAGTGTATTGGCACATTCCTGTAGTTCCAGCTACTTGGAAGGCTGAGGAGAAAGAATCACCTGAGCTTAGCAGGCTGAGGTTGCGGTAGTCAAGAGTGCCACTGCACTCCAGCCTGGGCAACAGAATGAGACTACAACTCCAAAAAAAAAAAAAAAAAAAAGGCTGTTTTTTCCCTCAGTCTATTCCAAGTTCATGCACTGCATTTGCCAATCTAGAATATGCTCCCCCAATTCTCCTCCTCCACCTACCACCTAGAACGCTGACTCATTTAAGAAGTCCTAGCAAGCTGTCCCTACACAGAATGCCCTACGTTCTACATGTGTCTACTTCCTCAGGGTTAGATTCAGACCAAAGACTTCTAGCAAGAGCACACACAGGTCTTACTGTACACCTCCTCAACAGCATCCTGTCAGGAAGCATGTAAAACTGGGCCATCTCACTACTGGACATGTCAGCCTCAACAATTCAGTAAACATAGTGACCAACAGATCACCCTATTTTCAAAGTAAATTTTTTTCTTTATAATTAAGAAGTGACATGTGGGATAATAATTTGAGACACGAATATTTTTGCTCTGCAATGTCTTCCTCCTCATAGATTTAGATTCATTAATAATTTTTACCTAATTCAAATATTACACTGATGACTAAAAAATAGGTGATTGTTAAAAGTTCATTATTCTTTATACATTAACTGGCATCCTTCTGTTTTTATGTAAAAAAGTTTTCAGTTTTTTTTTTTTTCTGTCTTGTTCTTTTTCTTTTTAAATCTCCATGGACTCCCATATTTTTGTTTTTCCATTCACTGTTATAATCTGTTATCTTCATCTCTTGACCACTGCATATACCACATTTTTCTTTACCACTCTGGGAAATATTCCAGGATTTAAAATACTCCCAAGTTTGTGATTTTAAGGTTTAATAGATGCAGATGTCATTTATCATGTTTTCCTTATTAAGAGTTATAAATTAGTTAGAAAATGTAAGTAGGCCCAGTGTGGTGGCTCAAGCCTGCAATCTCAGCACTTTGGGATGCCAAGACAAAAGGACTGTCTGAGCCCAGGAGTTCAAGACCAGCCTGGGCAACTTGGCAAGACCTTGACTCTACAATAAATCAAAAAATTAGCCAGGCGTGGTGGCATGTGCCTGTAGTTCCAGTTACTTGGAAGGCTGAGGCAGAAGGATTGCCTGAGTTTAGCAGATTGAAGGTGTGGTAGCCGTGAGCATGCCACTATACTCCAGTCTGGGCGACAGAGTGAGACTCAGATTTAAAAAAAAAAAAAAAAAAAGAGAGAGAAAAAAGAAAAGATAATGTAAGTAATAAAACATGTATCCTTTCTGGAAGAACATTCTGACACTAGCTATGACATGAATGAACCTTGTGAACAATATGTTAAGGAAAAAAAAGCCAGTCACAAAAAGACAAATACTATATGATCCCACATATACAAAGTACCTAGAGTAGTCCAATTCATAGAAACAGAAAATAGAATGGTGGTTGCCAGAGGCTGGGATGAAGAAGGAATGGGGAAAAGGGGAGTTGTTATTGAATGGGTATAGAGTTTTAGTTCTGCAACATGAAAAGAGCTTTGAAGATTGGTTGCATAATAATGCCAATGCACTTAACACTACTAAGCTGTACATTTAAAAATGGTTAAAATGGTAAATTTTATGTTACACATATTTTAATGCCATTAAAAATTTTAATACATTTAAAGAAAATGCATTTTCACCAATAAAAAGACAAATAACCCAATTAAGAAATGAGTAAGGCCAGGCAGGGTGGTTCACACCTATAATACAGCACTTTGAGAGACTGAGGCAGGAGAATTGCTTGAGCCCAGGTCTGAGACCAGCCTGGGTAATATAGTGAGACCTCATCTCTACAAAGCAAACAAAAAAATTACAAAATAGCTGGGTACGATGGCTCATGCCTGTAGCCCTGGTGACTTGGGAGGCTGAGGTGGGAGGATCACTTGAGACCAGGAATTTGAGGCTGCAGTGAGCGGTGATCATTGTACTCCAGTCTGGGTAACGGAGTGACCCTGTACTCCAGTCTGGGTAACAGAGTGACACCCCAACTCAAAAAGAAAAAAAAAATTTAATAAACATTACTGCAAAGGAGATACACAGATGGCCAATAAGCACACAGTAAGCTATTCAGCATCATTAACCATTAGGAAAATGCAAATCAAAACCACAATGAGTAGAGAAATTGGAATAATCATATATTGCTGGTGGAACTATAAAATGGTACAGTCACTTTGGAAAATGGTTTACCAGTTCCTCAAAATGCTAAACACAGAGTTACCATATGACCCAGCAATTCCACTCCTAGGTATATAATGTGCCCAAGAAAAATGAAAGCATAGAACCACACACAAAAAAACTGTGTCCACAAATGTTTATAGCAGTATTATTTAGACAGCCAAAAAGTGGAAACAATTCAAAAGTCTATGAGCAGCTGATAAACAAAATGCAGTATATCCAGACAATGGAATACTGCTCAGTCATAAAAAGGAATGCAGTACTGATTCATACTATGACATGGATAAATCTTAAAAACATTAACTAGGCCAGGCATGGTGGTTTAAGCTTGTAATTCCAGCACTTTGGGAGGCAGAGGCAAGAAGTTTGCCTGAGTCCAGGAGGTCGAGATCAGCCTGGGCAACTTGGAGAGACCTCATCTCTACAATAAATCAAAAAATAAGCCAGGTGTGGTAGCTGGTACATGCCTGTAATTCCAGCTGAGGTGGAAGGATCAGCTGAGCCCAGCAGGTTGAGACAGCGGTGGCTGTGAGTGTGCCACTGCACTCTACCCTGGGCAACAGAGAGAAACTCCAACTCAAAAAAAAAACAGTCACAAAAGGCCATTTATTATAAGATTCCATTTACATGGAATGTCCAGAATAGGCATATCTATAAAAACAAAAAGTAGATTAGTAGTCTCCAGGACCTGGGCAGAGCAGGGGGTGGGAACTGACGGCTAATGGGTATGGGGTTTCTTTTTGCAGTGATGAAAATGCTCTGAAATTAGACAGTAGTGATGTTTGCACAACTCTGAAGAGATTAAAACCACAGAAATGTATACTTTAAAGGAATGAATTCTATTGTATATGAGTTATATATTAATAAAATTGCTATTTTTGGTTGTTGTTAAAAAAAATGCATCCTTTGCCATGGAGTAACTGTCACGTTTTTTTTGGCAGTGAACTGAACATCCAGGAC
Organism: Carlito syrichta; assembly: GCF_000164805.1. Lineage (NCBI taxonomy): Eukaryota > Metazoa > Chordata > Mammalia > Primates > Tarsiidae > Carlito > Carlito syrichta. The sequence continues at coordinate 18,942 of NW_007212592.1, forward strand.
CAAACTTCTATGGAAAGAAAAAAAATCACACAGTATTACCTGAAAATATACCCTGCCAGTCAACTTCCAAAACATGCTGGGTTCCTGTTCTCCAATATAGCTTTCAAAATTAGGTAAATGCTTCTACATAAATCTTTCAATTTAAGTAGTAGTTCAAACTGTTGGCAGGTCTTAAGACTATGACTTTTCCGGGCTCGGTGGCTCAGCCTATAATCCGGCGCCTTTAGGAGGCTGAGGCGAGTGCATTGCCTGAGCCTGAGGGTTCGAGACCCGCCTGGGCAACTTGGCGAGACCTCATCTCTACAATAAATCAAAAACTAGCTGGGCGTGGTAGCGCACACCTGTAGTTCTGGCTGAGGTGGAAGGATCGCCGGAGCCCAGCAGGTCGAGACTTTGGTGGCCAGGAGTGGCCACTGCACTCAATTCTGGGCGACAAAGTAAGACTCCAACTCAAAAAAAAAGAACTATGACTTTCCTAAACATTAATTTATCTTAAAAGGTAATAAATAAATAGGCCATTCCTATTTCATGTTTAAATAAGTAAATAACAGGAGCGGTGGTTCATGCCCATAATCCCAGCACTTTGGGAGGCAGAGGTGAGAGGATTGCCTGAGTCCAGGGGTTTGAGACCAGCCTGGATGACAGAGTGAAGACTCGTACTCAAAAATTAATTAATTAAGTAAATAAATAAATAAATGCATAATGGGTCAAGTACATACAGTAAAAATACAGATCTCACTTCCACTTCAAATCACCTAGTTCCCTACCTTAGAAAAAATCATTTTTCGTTTTCATTCCTATAGAAAAATAAATGTGCATGTACTTGATTTTTGTACATTATAGAACACTCTCATGCACTGTCTCTTGAATTACAGAACACCCTTATACGCACTGTCTCTTGAAGACTTTACCATTTTCATGCTTGCAGAGCTTCCTCTTTTTTTTTTTTGAATCCCGGTCTCATTCTGTTGCCTAGGTTGGAGTGCAGTGGTATGATCACAGCTCACTGCAGTTTCAACTCTTAGGCTTGGACAATTCTTCCACCTCAGCCTCCCAAGTAGCTAGGACTAGAGGTGCATGCCACCATGTCTGGCTAATTTTTTTTTTTTTATTGCCTAGGTAGGTCAACTTCCTCATTTAACAGCTTCACAATACTCCACAACATGGACATACCCTTAGTTACAATGGTTCAACTTGTGACTTTTGGACTTTATAATGGTATACAATGTTGCCAAGATATGTCAGATTTTTTTAAGGGCTTCTATGTTTTTGGTCAAGCTTTAAAAAAGCCTTTTCTATTGAATTTTAATAAATATATCCTTTTTTTCCCCCTAATACAATAATCAGTTCACTTGAAGTACATACATAGAATTTATTTTGGTATAAAGTTTAAATAAAAGCTTCTACAAACTCAAATTCTTGCAAAGAATCAGAATAAAGCTATTGTTCTTTCCACCAAAATACAACAGAGTACTCATTCAAATATTGACATATAAGACTCAAAAAAATTCCCAACAAATTAAAAGTGCTAGATTACTTAAAATACGTCCTTCTCACAAACCTATGCACCCTCATGGAAGCTACACTTAACCATTTCCTAATGAATTTTCCAAATAAAATGCAAAATGATATTCAACTTGAGGTTTCTATAACATGTCCACTACACTATTTAAAATATTCTCTTCTTTAATTAACTCATCATTAAATAACCTTTCATGTTCAATTTTTACATGTCATAGAAACTAATGACATCACCAAAAACTTTAATATGACAGTTTCCACCAAGAAGAGCTCCTTCTACAGACCATGTATTAGGTTAAAAACTGAAAAAGAATAAGATGCTCATTACCAATTTACATAGATGACAAAATTGATATAATTAAAATTTTAAAACTTTCTTAAAATCTTTTTTACTGAAGAGAAACAGATCACACAGAAAAAGGTGATCTACCCGGAACCAAATGAACAAAGGTAACTTACCATGTGTGGAGCACTGATTGTTGCTTGGAAACCTGCAAAACAAGAAAAGAACTACTGATACATTCAGTTGCAAAAATATACTGGATATTTCATATAATTCCTTTTTTAACATCCATACATATTTTTTCACAATAATTCTTTTTTAAGTTTTATGATTTCAAGAAAATAAAACTTTTACTTGTTAAAGTTCTGCCACATAGTAGTTAAAATTAGAAAATATAACCATGCCAGAGGCTAATGTGCTCATCTAGTAAAACAGTCCCAACTATTTCCACAAATTTCTTCTCCTGTATTATTTGGCTAAGAAAGGAAGAATTTCAGTAAGTTGAGAGTTGATACATTTTTTACTTGTTTTTCCTTCACATTCATATTTTTAAAAAGTTTCCATATATAATAGGTATGCAAAATCTGTACAAAATTAAACTACTTAATATTTCTGGCAATCTTAAAAAAACCAGAGCAACTAGCAAAGTATCTTAAGAGACTAATAAACTACTTCATCTTATTCTGCCTCTTATATGATGTAAATTAACACAATTTTTCTTTGTTCTTAGCTTTCAGTTTCTTTTCTTCCAGTGTTGCTTTCTCAAAACTTATTTACCTGCTGCTTTCTGCCTCTGAAGCAATTTTCACTGAGCGGTGGTAGCAGGTGCCTTCGGGGTTCAGAAGCTCCCCAGGATCTTCTCTGCTGGCTGTTACTGTGCTTCAAAAGAAGATAGCATGGCAGCTGGCTGACAGAATCCTGAGGCACTTCTAAGCCTCAAAGGCGCCCACTGCCAAGGCTCAGCAGTTCAGCAAAACCTGCTTCAGGAGAAGGAGTTAAATATGGGACTTTCTAAAACAAACACAAGCCAAAAAAATCAGGGCAAGTGAAGCAGAGAAGTTGGTAATAACCTAAGTACACTTATTTTCTTTAAATATTGATTTAAGAAATGAATGCTGATGAGAAAAGCAATCTTTAGTTAGAATTAAGGCCTCTAAAGAAAACTTAGCACTCAGCTAAAACTATAAGTTTTCATTAAGAGTTTTGTTTCCATTAATATATTTTATCCAAAAAATGTTTAAATTGTTTATACATATTACATATTGTTTGTTAAAACAGAAAAAGATATATCATTTTATTAAAATAGATGTTTCAGATTATGAAACTTACTAAATCATAACATTAAAAATAACAAGGTAATAATAGGTAAACATCTGTGTCTTTTCCTACTTGCAAAAATCATAAAGTAAATGAGGAAAAGTGCAACATTTTCAGAAATCTAAATCTTACCTATTGATTGTGGAGAATCCATATAAGGGTTACATTTTGCATAGTGCGAGCGGTCTGTAGCCAGCATCACTTCAAATACTTTATCTGTCTTGATGATTCCATTTTCTGAAATGAATGAGGCAAATCTTTTCAGCAGAGTGACATAATCAGACGCATTTTAGAAGAATTACTCTGGTTGCACTATAGGGACTGGACTGGGAGACAGAATTACTGGGAGTTGTTGCAATGGCCCAGGTAATGGCAATCTGGTCTTTAATGATAACAGTAAAAGCAGAGGGAAGTAGGATTTGAGTTTATTTAGTAGTTAATAAATACTTGACTGACTGGATTTGGAGATGGGAGTAGGGGTAAGGGTTGAGATGCTGATACCATTCACTGATTTCCAAAATCCTGGAGAAGGATCAGAGGAAAGGGGCAAATTATTTATTCAGGTATATATTCAGGTAGGGGTTATAGATCCTACAAGAGGGGATATTCAGCTGTCAGTTATACACATGGATCTGAGGCTCAGGAAAGAGATCTAGGATAGAGGCATAGATTTCTATTTCTGTAGACAACAACTGAAGTGAATTAAAAGTGGTCAAGGAAGAAGAGAGAAGAAAAACAAAAGCCAGCATTAAAGATATATGCAAAGAAGTGCAGCCTTATACCAAAAAGAAATAAAAACATATGACCACATAAACTTATACAGGAATGTTCACTGCAGCATTATGTAGAAAAGCCAAAAGGTGGAAACAATCCAAATGTTCATCAACGAACAAATAAACAAAATGTTGTATATCTATACAATGAAATATTATTTACCCATAAAAGGAATGAAAGACTGATTCACATCACTACATGGATGGATCTTGAAAACATTATGCTAAGTAGACCAGACATGGTGACTCATGCCCATAATTCTTGCATTTTGGGAGGCAGAGGCAGGAGAATTGCTTAAGCCCAGGAGTTCGAAACCAGTCTGTGCAACACAGTGAGACCTCATCTCTACAAAAAAATAAAAAATATTAGTTGGGTGTGATGGCGCATGCCTGTAGCCCTAACTACTTCCCAAAGTGGAAGGATCACCCGAGCCCAGGAGTTCAGGGCTGCATTGAGCGGTGATCTGTGCCACTGCACTGCAGTCTGGGTAACAGACTCCAACTAAAAAAACAAATAATATGGTAAGTGAAAGAAGACCACATATTGTATGAGCCTATTAAATAAGATGTCCAGAACAGGCACATCTATAGACAGGAAATAGATTAGTGGTTGCTTAGGGCTAATGATGATGGGCGAATAGGAGGGTGAGACTGAGTATCTGTTTGAGGTAACAAAATATTAAGTTGACCATAGTGATGGTTGCATGTATTTGTGAATAAGAACTAGTGAACTGTACAATTTAATTGAGTGATTTAGATGATATGGAACTATAATGTACCAAAACTGTTTTTTAAAAAAGTCAGTGGAACTGGGGGTAACCACTACCAGAAGCACTGCTTCTGAAGGAAAATCAGATAAATAGCAAGAGTATAGTACCTTTTGGGAGATGTGGCAATAAAGGGAAAGAAAGAATAAAGCTAAGAATCCTGCATGAACAAAAAACCAACAAGGTATGCTAACTTCTACCCTCTCCCCATCACTGCTACCAATACCATCAGCCATTAAAGAAACTGCAAGTCAGCTGGGCATGGTGGCTCACTGGTGGGAAAACTGGGAGGTACTTTGGGAGGTTGAGGTGAGAGGATTGTTTGAGGCCAGGAGTTTGAGACCAGCCTAAGAAACACAGCAAGACCCTGTCTCCATTTTTATATTAAGAAAGGAGGAAAAGGAAAGGAAAGAAAAAGGAAAAGAAAATAAATAAAATGAAACTTCAAGACACTATACAGACAGGACAGGATGCTCTTGAACCCTGTCCACAAAATGCCTAAAACTAGGAAAGAAAGAAAAAAAGCAAACCAATGCAACTCAAAGCTATTGTAAAAAGAAAACTAACTGCAAATCAAAATATTTCAGCTGATTAAACAGAACCAACATTTAAAACAATATTCTAAGAAAACTCCCAGAAAGTAAGTAAAAATATTATCAGAACAATTAATGCAATATACATTCTAAAGAAACTATCAGATTTTAAAGGCAAGGAAAAAAGATCAAATTACCTAGTAAGGGTAAAAAAAAAAAATTTAGTAACCACAGGTTTCTTTTTGTTGTTGTTGCTGTTGAATTGGAGTCTCAACTCTCTTGCCCAGGCTAGAGTGCAGTGGCACACTCAAGGCCACCTCAGCGTCGACCTGCTAGGCTCAGGTGATCCTTCTGCCTCAGCCTTCCAAGTAGCTGGAACTACAGGTGCATGCTACCATGCCTGGCTAATTTTTTATTCATTTATTGTGGAGACTAGGTCTTGCCAAGTTGCCTGGGCTGTTCTCAAACCCATGGGCTCAGGCAATTCACTTGCCTCGGTCTCCCAAAGTGCTGGGATTACAGGCTGAGCCACCGAGCCTGGCCACAGGTTTCTTAAAAGCATCATTCAAAGCAAAACAAGAATAAAGCAGCATTTTCAGGAAATTCAGGGAATAAAAGTGCAAGTCAACAATAAAAGTGAGTGAATTACTGATACATCCAACACCGTCAATGAATCGCAAAAGTACTAATGTAAGTGAAAGAAGCAAGGCAAGGAGACTATATACTATGTCATTCCATTTAAAACAAACTCTAGAAAAGCCAAAACCATAGTTGCACAGGCCAATCTGTAGTTGCTAGGGGTTGGCAGTGGAGGGAAGAGATCAATTACAAAAAGACCGGAGGGAACTTTTTGGGTGAAAGCAGCATTCTATAGTAAAGATCAGCAAACATCTGTAAAAGGCCAAATAGTAAATATTTTAGGCTTTGCAGGCCATACAGTCTCTGCTGCAACTACTAAACGCTGCCACTGTGGTACAAAAACAGTCACAGACACTACATAAATAAGATTGTGTTATGTTCCAGGTAGCAGGCAGATTTGGCCTGTGGACTGTAGTTTGCTGACCTTTGTTTTATATCATAATTTGGGTGGTGATCATGCACTATATGTGTTTGTCACACTTTCCAAATTGCATTCTTAACACTGATAAAATTCAATGTAAATTACACCTCAATAAAGCTGATTTTTAAAAGTATAAGTCAAGGATTTTATACTCAGCCAAGGTGTCCTTCAGATATCAAGGCTAAAGAAAAAAAGTGTTTTGAACATGCAAGAACTCAGAGAATGCTGTACACACAAGCCCTTAGTGAGGAATCTTCTAGGGGATATGCTTTATCTACCCAAGAGATAACCAGTGATACGTCAGCCAAGGACACATATCCAACTGTAGAAGCAAAGACTAAAATAAGGATAGGGACATGTGAACTAACAATACTTAAAATATTATGTATTCTAACAAAGCAGAAAGCACATAACTAAAAACAATGAGAAAAAAAGTAGAATTAGATCACCATTGTGTGGGTAACAGAAGGAATCAAAGATACCACTTAATACTGATAGATCAGATAGTAAAAAGATACAAAAAAGATAAATTAACAGCACCATACAAGCCTTTTAAATAACAAAAGAATTTTTTTTTAATAGCAAACAACACATATCAAATGGAGAAAACACTGTAAATAGTCATAGCTGGGCAATATGATAAACGTAATCTTCCCATTTTAAAATATACATTTTGGAAAATAACCCAAAATAGAAAATATTTCTACACAAAAAAAGCCTAGGCAGACTACCCAAAAGATGATTAAAATAAAGCAGTGCAGTGGCTCACACCTGTAATTCCAAGACTTTGGGAGGCTTAGGCACAAGAATTGCTTGAGGCCAGGAGTTTGAGACCAGCCTGGGGAACATAATGAGAGACCCCTCTTTACAAAAACTAAATAAATTAACCAGACATGATAGCATGCAGCTGTAGTCCTAGCTACACAAGAAGATTGCTTAAACATAAGGGTTTGAGGTTACAGTGAGCTATGATTGGGTCATTGCTGCAGCCTAGGCAACAGAGTGAGACGCTGTCTTAAAAAAACAAAACAAAATAAAACAGTGAAAGTATTTTTTAAGTTTCAAAAGCAAAGTAATAATAATAGAGATATTTACTGAATATTTACCATGTGATAGGTACACTCCTAAGAACTTTCCATTAACTATCTCTTTTAGGATATGAACTCACAAATTATGAAATAATCTTATGCCATCTTAACAAGCCTATAAATTAGGTACTATTATTGCTCCATTTTACAGATGATAAAGTTGAGATAAGAAACACTAGTTAAGTAGTCCAAGATCAAACACAAATAAGAGGTAGGGCCATTGATGTCAGCTTTCCAATGAGCATTCTTTTTCACTGCTGGTGGGAAAATAAAATGATATAACCTTAAAAAAAAAAAATGTTAGCTTTCTGTTTACCACATCACTGTACTGCTACTAACATATTCAAATAGCTTAGTGGGGTCCACCAATTCATCTCCCAAAATAATTCTTGAGTTATTCATTTCCCTGAAATTCAAATTCCAGTGGTGTGATTCACAGACTTTCAAGGCTATATAAGAGGCCTCAGATGCCATCAAGTCTAACTTCATAAATTGGTATCATATTCTATTTTTTTTTTTTTTTTTTAATAATTAATCAGTATTTTTATTATAGTTTTGTGGGGTACAGTTAAGGGTTAGGTGTACAATTACGTTTCATTCAGACACCCTGTTGATAAGAGGTGTTTTCCCAGCCCCAGACAGATATTTGCTACTGTTAATCCCCTCCCCCTCCCCTCATATTCTATTAATGTGATTCTTACTAGCTCAAATAGCCCTTTCCACATTCAAACCATTCTGATTATTAGAAAATTTCCCTGTATTAAGATGAATCTTCCTTTTTATAACTCACTCACATGAACCCTTAGTGTTGTTCCCTGCAGCCACAAAGAATATACTGAACTTTCTATCTGGCCAATCTTTTTTACACATCTGAAGATTTATCATAAGTACCTCAAGTCTTATTTTTTACAGGTTAAGCAGTCTCATTCAATATTACAATTATTAATGAATTTTTAAAACCATCATCATATTAACTTTATTCATGCTTCTCTAGATGGATAGTTAAAGTGTAACATTTTAAATATTTCATTCAAGGCATATTTAAAAAAATCAAAGTAAATTAAATAAATCACTTCTTTCAAGCTAGATAATATACTTCTTTCAAATTCATGTGAGTTTGACTTCTTTCTTACTCTATACTAAACAGGCATATGAAATTTACTAAAAACTCAATTGTTTTTAATAGCATGTCATCAGTTATTTATTAAGAAGCTGAACAAACCAAGGCTCAGAATAAAACTTTTTTTTTTTTGAGTTGGAGTCTCACTCAGTCGCCCAGACTGGAGTGCAGTGGCCGCTCCCAACCATCGCAGCCTCAACCTGCTGGGCTCCAGCGATCCTTCTGCCTCAGCCTTCCAAGTAGCTAGAACTACAGGCGCGCACTACCACATCCCAGCTAAATTTTTTGATTTATTGAAGAGATGACGTCTCGCCAAGTTGCCCGGGCGGGTCTCGAACCCATGGGCTCAGGTAATTCACTCACCTCGGCCTCCCAAAGCGTGGGATTACAGGCTGAGCCACTGAGCCTGGTCAGAATAAAACTTTATTAAGGCATTTACTGGGTCATTTCCAAAATTTTCGCAAGGTTCTTATTATTTATTTTTGCCCAAGTTCTTATGTTTTACAAAATACCTAAACACAAGCTACATTTACTAAGTTATTAAATCATTTTCCTATTTTTGGTAATCACTGACATATATAACTGCAAGAGACCCAAAATATTTCTAGCAAACAGCAAAGTAATTTGATGTTTTACTTTACATGCACAGACTAATTCGAGTAAACATGCAAATACCATTAGGCTTTTCTGAAATAGTAAACAGTTTAAGAACCACCCATACCCAGTATACTTGTAGCCAAAGGGGCCAAGGACCCTAATTAAATAATTATAGTAATGGCTAATGTTGGTCCAAATATGCAATTGATCCAGATGAGAAGTTAGGAGGATTCAAAAAGGAGAATCCAACAGAACCCAACCTATAAGCCAATAAATGAAAAACTTAAAAAAACTAGAGTCATGTTAAGAATGTATATGCTTCCTTTCCCTATTCGAGAAAGGCACAGAGGATAAATCAAATTTCTGGAAAAAAAATTCTATACAAGTCATGACATAGATAAAGAAAACTAGAATGTGGCAAGATTTCAAGCAAGTGAAAAAAAAAGAAAGAAAAAGGTGACAATCCTCTTCAATGGTAGAGAGGTCTGGGATATTGCAAACAAAGGGTGGGAAATAAACTCATAGTACACTACAAAGCTCAGCAAAGTGTTGACAAAGTCATAAATATTAACAATCGTTATTGATTTTCAACTTTTACAAATCAATAACGTGCAAAAGATGTATTTATTACTCAGAATAAAGGTGAACATTATCAACTTTGGCAATGTAAAAAATTGTTTATAAGTTGGGAAATGAGAGGGGCAACTCCCTCATATCCTTCCTTACCAAGTGGAGGGGTTAAGAGGTAGTGTTAGTCTATAAGTTATGGTACAACAAATAGAGGTTAAAGTACATTACTCAAAGGTAACCACAAAAGAGGAATCAAAAACTATGACATAACTATATGAAGAAAGGGGATAGGTATGTATTGTGTAAATATTCATCCATTGTGACGGAGGGCAGTAGATGATGTCTAAAGTTGATAAAACATGAAACAGCAGTTTAAGCATATGATTTAGTCGCATGAAGATAGTCACAAGAACCAAAACTACAGTTAAAAGTGGTCCACAGGCCAGCATAGTGGCTCATGCCCATAATCCCAGCACTTTGGGAGGCAGAGGCGAGGAGATCAATACCAGCTTGGGCAACCTGATGAGGTCTCGCCTCTACAATAAATAAAAAAAAAATTAGCCAGATGTGGTGGCACAGCACCTATATTATCAGCTACTTGGGAGGCTGAGGCAGAAGGATTGCCTGAGCCCAGCAGGTCAAGGATGCATTGGCTGTGAGCGTACTACTGCACTCCAGCCTGGGTGACAGCGAGACTCTGACTCCAAAAAAAAAAAAAAAAAAAAAAGTGGCTCACTCTAGGATGGAGAGATATGCTTTTCATTATAAGTCCTTTTTACATCTTATCTTTTAACTATATACATATATTACTTCATTAAAAATTAATATTTTCAATTCTTCTAATCTTATTATCATAGATAGTATGTATGTATGCACACACACACCCCTCCCTATGATTAGCAAGGTGTAGCAGAAACTCCTATTTTTTCACAGTGAAATTTTTTATTTTATATATACATATATGTATATACACATACATATATATATTTTATTTTTACCTGCGCCATTTACCTGTGACAGAACTTTGAGTGCATTCTCTAGCCTCTCTGTGATTACATGTAGTCTTACAATTAAGTTCTTGGCTGGGTGTGGTGGCTCATGCCTGTAATCCCAGCACTTTGGGAGATGGAGGAAAGATGAATGCTTGAGTCAGGAGTTTGAGACCAGCCTGGGCAACGTGGCAAGACCTTGTCTCTACAATAAATCAAAAAATTAGCCAAGTGTGGTGGCATGTTCCTGCAGTTCCAGCAACTTGGAAGACTGAGGTGGAATGATAGCCTTCTTGGATTGAGGCCGCGGTAGCTGTGATCATGCCACTATACCCCAACCTGGAAAACAGTAAGACTATGACTCAAAAAAAAAAAAAAAAAAGGTCTTGTCAGTGGAGCATATACAGTTTACAAATCATGCCCTCATAAAAGGAATGGGTTTCTTCCTCTTTCTCCTATTTACCACCTCACTGACTGGAATAAGGAAATGGTGAAGGCAAACTATCTCTAATCTCACAGATAAGGGAAAGAGCAGAGCAACAAGAGAGAAGGAGTCTAGGTCTTCAGCACCATGGAACCACCATATTACCCTGAAATGTTGGAAGATGTTATGGGAGACAGATGATTTAGTTTTGTTTAAGCCATTGTTATTTTGGTCTTTGTTAGAGCAATTGAACATGTGCCCTCATGCACAAAGCATCTGTAGAGGAAAATGAGATCAACCAGAAGAACGGGACTGGAGTTGGAGCATAAGAACAGGCTGTATAAGACTCTAACAAGGCCTGGGAAGCTAAGCAAGAGGTATTTACTTGATACAGTAAGCAATAGGAAGCCTGAACCGATAAGTGACATTACAGAAATCAGCACACTAGGAAAATCAGGATAATGTGTAGAATGGGTCTGAGGGGAAGGAAACTGAAAAATGTGACAACCAATCAGACACCAGATATGTTACTCTAAGTATAAAATAACAGCCTGGGCTGGGATGGTTATCAGTGAGGAGGATGGCTATAAAAGGTATTTGTAACAACTGCTGAGTTAATTTGATGACAGTCTGAAAGAATCAATAATTACTACAAAATTTTTGATCTGGGAGAGAATAGAAGAATGGTGATAACCCTGGCAGAAATGATCAAAGAGAAGGCCTGTGTTGGTATGAAGCACTGAAAATACAGGTAAGAAAATAAGCTCCAGATGAATTTCAAGCCATTTAGAAACTTTGTCTAAGCTTGTTTCAAAGTTACATCTCAGTAAAAGAAATGTTACCTTATTATATTACTTCATAAGACTTGAATAGCTGTTAGTTATTTACCCTGTATTTCTTCTCTGCTAACAACACACCTGGGAAAACAATACAAAATTAACAAAACTTTCATCTTTTTCTTCCCATCCTGAATGATTAGGCATGATGGGTGCTAAGCAGAGTTTAGGACAACTCCTAAAGTATTTTCTGTACTTCTTTCAGTACAGAAAGTCTAAAAGGGATAAATTTTAAATTCCTACTATAATCAAAGAAGAACTTTGTGATGGCAAGTTATAGTAAAGCATATTATCTAAGTACCAGCAATTACTTAAAAATATATATCTTTCTGTGTATCTTGTTCACTTTTAATTGATACCTAAATTTGATGCTATTTCTCAAAGAAGGATATGTTCCCTGGATTCCTTTATATCTCTGAAAAACTAAAATGCTATGTAAAACTCTAAAAACATTCAAAGTTAATGTTAAAAATGTAACTTCTGGCTGGGCATGGTAGCTCATGCCTATAATCCCAGCACTTTGAGAGGCCAAGGCAAGAGGATTGCCTGAGCCCAGGGGTTCAAGACCAGCTTGGGCAACTTGGTGAGACCTCGACTCTATAAGAAATCAAAAAATTAGGCAGGCATGGTAGCACACCTGTAGCCCCAGCTACTTGGAAGGCTGAGGCAGAAGGATTGCGTGAGCTTAAGCAGGTCAAGACTGTGATAGTGTGCCACTGTACGCCATCCTGGGTGAAAGAGTGAAACTTCAACTAAAAAAAACCTCACTCCCCCCCACTACAACTGATTTCATGCAATCCATAATGTCAATAAACTTCAAAGAATCTTGGATCTGGAAAAGTCCTTAGAGATCTACTGCACATTCAAATCTGATGACAAAACCCTTTCTACAATATCCCTTACAGTGAAATGGTCAATCATTCTTTGCTTCAACATATTCAGTGACAGAAAACACTTTTTAAAAGCCAACTCTGATTGTTAGGATAGCTTTGTGAATACTTCCTTATAATGAGCCAAAATCTGCCTCCCATTTGTCCTGGTTTGACCCTCTACTACATGACATTTCTTCGAATACTTAAACATCATTGCTCCCTAAAGCCTTCTCTGTGCTAAACCAAACAACCTCAAACCTGTGAAAGCACCATATAAAATGCTGACCCTCTTGTTATCTTCATCATCCTTATCTGATCATCCTTCTTCACTGCCACCTTTAAAGCATTTAGCCAAAGTTCAATGCAATACTGATAGAAATATTTACAATAGCACAATAGAATCTTTCCCCTCCTACAGCCCAAGATCACAATAAACTGAATGTCGTACAACCAGCATTTAGATCTAGTGCAATCTAACAGAACTTTCTGTGATGTGTTCTCTATCTGCACTATCCAACTGGGTGGCCACCAGCTTCATACGGCTATTGAGTTCCTGAAATGTGGCTAGTATGACTGAAGAACTAAGTGTTTCGTTTTATTAGTTTTATTTAGTTTTAATTTATTTAAATTTAAGTAGACACACTAATATTAAAATCCAAAAAATCATAGACACTAAATCTTATTCAACGCACTATAAGTTTACTTACTAGTACATATCCATAAGATTGACTTGAAATAAGTTACAATGAGGAGATATTTTCTGGATTCTAAGTGAAGTCCCAATTTCTTAGGATTTTACTAGATGGTTGTATTGGTCCCATGTATATACAAAAGTAATGGAATATTAAGACTAAATGCTCTTTCCCAGTAGCTATACTACTAGTAGTGAAGAACGAATGCTATAAAGGTAAATAAGAAAATAATTCCAATGTATTTGTAAAAATAAATGGCTTTAGGATACAAAAACCATTATAAATCATTATAATTCCTACATATTCAAATGCCTACTAAACATATCTACTTTGTCTTATAAGAATCTAACATTCTTCAAAATAAACTCCCATATTCACTGCCTCCCCCCAAACAAAACCCCAATGCTCACTCACCTATTTCCCACTTGGAAAACTGCAAATCATTTCAGCTGCTAAGGCCTAAAACCCCAGTGTCATATCCTTGCCTCCAATCTTCTCCCACACCCCAGGTTCAAGTCTAGCATTTGCTGTTTCCTCTGCCTGTAATGCTTGTCTTCCAGCTCTGTCTGCATAGTTTAGTTCTTCCCCTCCACCATACTTTTGCTCACATGAAACTGGTGAGGGCTTTTCTTCTATAACTACAAACCTTCTGCTCAACCTCTTTATTCTCCTTTCTTTTGTCACCTAATACCATATAGCATTCTATATATTTTACTTGGCTGCTCCCATTAGAAGCGATAAGAGGGAATGGGTGTGTGTTTTGTTCACTGCTGTATTCCCAGTGCCTGACATATAGAAGGTACTCAAAGCCGGGCTCGTTGGCTCAGCCTGTAATCTTGTGCCTTTGGAAGGCTGAGGTGAGTGGACTGCCTGAGCCCGCGGGTTCGAGACCCGCCTGGGCAGCGAGACCTCATCTCTACAATAAATCAAAAAAATCAGCCAGGTGTGGTAGCGCATGACTGTAATTCTGGCTACTTGGAAGTCTGAGGCGGAAGGATCGCCGGAGTCCAACAGGTGGAGGCTGTGGTGGCTGGGAGCGTCCACTGCACTTCAGTCTGGGCGACAGAGTGAGACTCCAACTCAAAAAACAAACAAACAAACAAAACAAACAAACAAACAAAAACCGTTTTACTAAGGCTGGGCTCAGTAGCTCAGTCTGTAATCCCAGCATTTTGGGAAGTCAAGACGAGTGGATTGCCTGAGCCCACAGGTTCGAGACCAGCCCAGGTAACTTGGTGAGACCTCAAGGAGTTCCAGCTACTTGGAAGGCTGAGGCAGAAGGATCGCCTGAGCCCAGAAGGCCAAGGCTACAGTGGCTGTGAGTGTGCCACTGCCCTCAAGCCTGGACAACAGAGTAAGACTCTAACTCAAAAAAAACAAACAAAACAAAAAAGCCCTTTTAACTTCGAAAGAATACACATAGTGGAGTAACAAGGAAGGAAGGCAATGTTTTCAAATTTTGCGTCATTTGCAATTTTCACAAGAGCAAATATTATTAATAAGCTAATAAATTAAAAGAAATCTATTAGCTAGAATTACCTCAGCAAGAAGATGAAACTAAATTTGCATAAGTGTTACAAAAGAGGCTAAACAACTTGCCTAATTTTCTCTTACCAAGCATAGATCTAGTATAAAACTAGTCGCAATATCAACATTCATGTATGTTAAATATTCTGTATCAAACTTTCTGACAGAAAAACATCCTTAGAAATTTCAGCTAAGAACAGTAATCCAATACATTAAAGTGATTATAAAACCACTGGGAAAAGATCTAGCCCTGGCTTACTACACTTTGGCCCAAAAAGGAGAGACTTTAAGAGCCTGATTGATTACAAATTCCTACCACAGCCAAGAGTCTACTGTGATAACCTACCGGTGGAAAATTACTTAATCACAATTCATGTACAGAATGTTTCAGGTATAGATACTGCAATAGCAGGCACTTAGATCACGTTAAGGAATTTTATACAACATATTGAGCTTATGTGCAATCCATAGGAACCTAAATCCTACTTCATACTACTATCTCAGTATATCAATGTCCACTTCCAGTCAAATGTATTCCATAAAATGAACCTAGCAGTGCTTGATAAAATTTTAACATCTAAATATTCTTCATTATGAAACACTAGAGAAATAACTTCCATATTTTAAGTGTTGTTCAAAAAAGTCAAAATGTCTAATATACTAAGTACCAACCATATGCCAAAAAGTACTACTTATTTCTCTCATTCATGTTTGTATTCCTAACACAAATCTAGGCATATAATAGACACTTAATTAGCATTTATGAAAAAAGGAATGAGAACTAAGTTTTTTGAAATGATTCAAATAATTTTTTTAATGGTCCCAGTCCTGAAGATGGTGACAAATAGAGTTGGGAGATAAGACAAACACATGAAAAGCTAAAAAACACAGGACAATTAAAAATACCACGTGGCAGAATATGAATATTGCAAAGTTAGTGGCAAAGAGGCTGTTATAAATTCTGTCCAGAGAGAGATTATTACAGACATCGGTCTTTCTATAAATTTCTATTTAAAAAAAGAGAATGACACAGCATTCATCCCACCCTAAAATTATCATCGAAAGAAGGAATACAACAATTAAAAGGAATACTATAAAGAAACTTCCACACGAGGTTTTTAAAGCCTATGGTAGCCCTGAAAAAAGTTAGAAAATTGCCACACACGACCGTTTGCTGGATCCAGGACCCGTAAGGGCTCCTGAAAGACAAGTCTCTTGGGAACAGCATCCCCTGATTCTTTCTCCGCCCCCCACGGAGCTTTCCACTGGACAGCCGCCCGAGAAATTTCTCCCAGCATCTGCAATGGCAATACTCTCATCTTCCTCTCCCTCCCCTCGCCTGTATCAGTCGGTGGCATCTCCCTCCACAGGAAAAAACGGAGGGCGGGGGAGGCAGCATAAGAGGGAGAGCTTGCAGCAAGGTTGATTATGAAGGAGTGGGAAGGTGAGAAAACGCGGGGTGCGAGGGTGGGGTCGCCTCAGCGCCAGCCCAGTCTCTAGCAGGCCAAGCCCACACATCCCCACCCCGAAGGCACGCCCCTCGCATGCCGGACCGGGACGGCGGACTCGAGTGACAGCACCGCCACTGGTGCCGCGCCCCCTCCCCCCAAGCCTTCAGGGGGACGACTGCCCCTGCCCCACCAGCGGCGGCCCCTGAATCTCTCTCTCCCTTTCCTGTCCACGTCGCCGACCAGTGACAGGTCCCAGGGGAGGCGACTGCAAGCGCACGCCGTTCGGGACTACTGGTCCAACCCGGCGCCGCCGAAGCCCTCCAACAGGCACGGTGTTGGGGGAGGGGGTAAACAGAACGTTCTGGACGGCCCAGGGGGACCCGGTCCAGGCCCAGCCTGCCCTGGCTGCCCCACACCGGGCGGAGGTAGCACTTACTGCGGAGATTGTGGATTAGCTCCGAGTGGCTGGCGCCGCCGGATTTCCAGGCCATCGCTAAGCACACCCGGAGCAGGTACAGAACCACCTTCAGCGCGGCGACAGTGCCCAGCAGCTTCCCCAAGAGTGAGACCACCTCCCACACGGTCACCGCCCCGCTCGCGTCCCCGCTGTAGCCGCCGCTGTTACTGCCGTCGCCGCCGCTGCCGCCACTGCGCGCTCCCGGCATCCCCCGCGGCACGCATGCGCCCGGTGACGCCGCGCGCCTCGGGTGCGGCCGGGTGGGGCCCAAGGCGGGGGCCGGGGGGGAGTGTCCTGTTGCCCCGCCGCCCGCGTCTTTGACTACTGAGGCTGCCCGCGGACCGCAGGGGAGCCGAGCTGAG
>NW_007212592.1:36249-81751 GCF_000164805.1 Carlito syrichta
GAGCTGAGTCAGCGCCGCCGCTGCCGCTGAGTGTCCCTTTCTGAGGCCTCGGACTGCGCACCGCCTTCGCCCTGAGGCCAGGCCAGGTGGCCCCTGGCGTGGTCGGTCGCGTTCCTGGCTGCGTCTCCGGTGATCGAGTGCGACGGCGGGATGGCGGGGTCGATCTGTGCCGCCGCTGGGTCAGCTGTTGCGAGCGGCGGATCTGCTCCTATAGCTGCTCAGATTGTTAGACGGTGGGCTTCGTCGGTCCTACCTCACCCAACCCAGTTGACTAATATTTGGATCGGTTAGAGTCAAGGCTCCCTGTGGTGGAGCCCGAATAACAGAGTAATCATCTTCATAGACCCCAAGGGCAAAGGCCCTCCCTAACCCGAGTACACCATCCTCTGGTTTTGTGACAAGCTCGTCACTGGTTAAGCAGAAACTTTGGGACCCTGGTTGTTCCCTAAAGCACGAATTCAAAGTGGAAGAATACCATAGCATGGGGGTGGTGTGGGAGGCAAAGCTTTGCTCATTTAGGACAATTCAGACGTAAAGAGTTGCAATTGGTTAAGAAATACCATGGTATCCTATGTTGAATGTGTTATTCTACCAGTGCAAGTGTGCGATTCCAACTAATTAAGTCTCGCAAATTCCACCATAGCTTTATTGCCATCAACTCTGCAACACCACGTGTGAGAAGCCGACCGGGAACATTGCCTGTCGCATCCAAATTGCTGACTCCTAATTAGAACAGAGACTGACAGAAACCAGTCACATTTAGTCTAGTAAACTTTTTTTTAGGACGGAAACAAAGCTAAGACACCTATGTCACTGTCAGCAGCAATATTAAAGTTCTATTTCTTATCAGATATTGTCAAATGTGACAGCCTGCTTCTAATCTGAAATACACATTACCTGTTTTCTGGGATTCTGTGATCATAAATGAAATCACGCAAAAACAGTGGTCTTTACTTCAATATTAGAGCAAAATTTAGTAGTTTTCCATTTCATCTCTCTACAGATTCTTGATGGTCTTCCTGTTGGGGTTGGGGGTGGGGAGTCAGGTCCTTGCTAGGAACCAGATAGCTGTCTCTAAAACTGAATACATGGATTGTATTTACATGTAGTGCTTCCATAAACTAACTTTGAAGTGGGACTATCAGTATCAGATAAAAGCATACAGAGAAAGTTTAACTAAAAAAAAAATCAGCTAGATAAGCAACACATCATAGCCCTTTTAAAAGAAACAACCAACACACAATTATGAATACCTATAGCTCAAAGGAGGTTAGAAAGATGGGTAAGTCATACTTTCTGTCTTCAGGAGGATTTACAGTCTAACTGGACGGATATACAGCTTAAGGAGACTAACAACAAGACAAAAATATGAGTCATTTGTGGTCTGCATATCAAATGTTATGTTTATTTAGATCAACATTGACTGGGGGCATCAGGAAAAGGTACAGAAAGGAACTGATCCTCGAAGTAGAGAGGAATGGAAGGGTATTACAGGTGTAACCAATAATTACACTGATTCCTGTGTGGTTGACATTAGAATCACCAAACTCATTCTTAATTATATACATTAGTGAATTGACCAAGGCTAGGCAATTGGCATCAAAACTAAAACTGGAGTCTTGGAATTCCAATTTCAGGCCCTGACAGTGGATTTTAACTTTGAAGCAAAGATTTGTTTGGGGGACAAGAAGGAGAAGTTTAGAATAATAAGTTGGTACTTTGTCCGAGGTACTTCCATGAGAATTTAAGAATTTTGAATCGTTTTCTATGCGTTATGACCTGCAACTGAACGTTTAAGTGTGGTTACAAGGTGATTTTTTCTGCATTGATTTTGTTTTATTTTTGCTCCTTAAGTTTTACATTGCAAGGTTATCGCATAAATGAATGTCTCAGTGTTCCTATGCTGATTTTGCAGATTTAGGAACAAAATCAGTGTAGGACACAAGGGCCCAGATGCTATTGCCTCTGCTCATAACGGCCCCGGTGAGGATGAACCTGACAGGTTCCTCCGGTTTGGACGCCAGTCGTGCCTACAACGGTTACGGATGAGAATTGGCTCTCTTCAGCCACCATCTACTTCTGGAGACCCCATCCAATCAGGGCTCCGCCGGAAGGGGCGGGGCCAGGAGGTGCGCGTAGCGCTGGCTTCTTACTCTACCTCCTGCAGTTGCTTTGGGCATGGAGGAAATTTATGCAAAGTTTGTGTCTCAGAAAATCAGCAAAACCCGCTGGCGACCGGTGCCCTCAGGGAGCCTACAGACCGCGGAGACGTTCGCTACAGGTTCTTGGGACAATGAGGTATCCGCTCCCGGGGTCAGGAGCCCCTGCCTCCTCCCTGTCTCCAGTTTAGCCGTGTCCCCGGCCGCCCGCGCGCTAACTCATTTTCCGGCTCCTTTCGCACTTCTGAGTCCCCCAGGCTCCAGCCTCAGGCTCGATTGCCTTGTAGTTCAGAGCTGGCGATGGTGTTCCCGAGTCTCGTAGCTCGTGCGTTTTATTTTTTCAATTTATTTTTGAGTCGGGGGTCTCTGTGTCCCAGGCTGGGGTGCAGTGGCACGATCATGGCTCACCACAGCCTCTACCTCCTGGACTTCAGCCTCCGGAGTAACTAAAACTACTGACTCAAGCCACCACCCCCAGCTGTTTTTGTTTTAAAAAAATTTTTTTTGGGGGGTGGGAGGTAGAGACGAGGTCTCGCTATGTTGTCCAGGCTGGTCTTAAACTCCTGGCCCCAAGCAGTCCTCCCGCCTCGGCCTCCCAACGTGTTGGGATTGGAAGTGTGAGCCTCCAGTCCTGGCTTTCGTTTGTTTGAAACTCTCACCATATCATTTTTCCGAGATGCTTTTTGAGCAAGGTTGCCTTAAGGCAACACAACTTTGATGTGTATGTCATCTCAAGGTAAAATTTTTTGCTTTACAGGAAAACTATGTTTCGCTGTGGTCTATTGGAGATTTTGGAAACTTGGACTCTGATGGAGGATTTGAAGGAGACCATCAATTATTGTGTGATATCAGACACCATGGTGATGTAATGGATTTACAGGTAAATCTTTACTGTACACAAAAACTGACTTTTTGAGATTAATACATTTAAAGATGTAGAGTACCTTAAAGTTGCCTGGTCTTACCCCAGGTTTATAGGAAACTGAGTTCTCTATAAGTTATGATTTGCCCAGCTTCATTTAGCCACTTAGTGGCAAAATCAGGACTGGGAAAGGGGATGTAGACTTCATTATCATTTTTAATTAATTGACCATCTACTCTGTGTTAAGCTCTGTTTTGGGTGCTTTGCAAAAAGTCAATTCTTGTTGCATGCCCATGAATCAAGTATTGTTACTTTTGTTTTGCCACTGAGGAAAACTGATACTAATGCCTTTTGAGCTTGTAATGTGACAAATACTGTGCAAGGCTGTTTACATCGTTTGTTTTTTGAATTCACATAAGAACTCCCTAAATGGAGATTAGTAAACACCCCTCCCTCCACAAGACTTAGAGAACTTATCTTGACCAAGGTCTCAAAACCAATATTAAGTGGTGGGGATGAAATGAAGTTTTCAAATCCTGGTCTGAAGAGTCCCTGCATTTTACTCTAAAAAAAGCTGCCTAGCCCTAGGAATTATATTTTTCTAAAGCTTAATTGTGGTGGTCCAAAATTAATTATGGGTGAATGTGTTTAGGAAAAACATATTATTGTTTATTCTTCATGAAAATACTTTTGTTTAGCAGTTTTGACTTTAAATTCTATTGACACACTTTATTTGCTAGCATTTACAGGCCTTTTACTTTTTAAAACTGTTCCAGGGTTTTCTGCTCATGTAGTTAAATAAATAAATAGGCCTCTTTTTAACTAGTATCTCTGAATCTTTAACAAGCAAAAGTTTTCTATTTAGTTTTTTGACCAAGAAAGGATTGTAGCTGCTTCATCAACAGGAAGCGTAACAGTTTTTCTTCACCATCCGAATAACCAGGTAAAGAACTTATGTTTGAAAAGCAAATTTGTATTATAATTAGTTTTAGGAAGGTTATGTTTCATAAGTACACACATAGTAAAGCTTTATAGTTTTAAAATGTGAAGGGGAAAAATATCACTTATATTACCTACTTTTTGATAGATTGATTCTAGAACCATATTTGTGTTTGCTTTTATTGAAATTGGGTATTCTTTAAATAAATTCTGTTAATTTAGACCTAAAGTACAGGATTAACAAAGACTACCTTACTAATAAGTGTGTCTGGTAAATATAAGATCCAGTGCTTGTTAAATACTTGTCTTAATGGAGTCATTTAGAATAAAGGGATAGAAATTTAGTTTTTAGATGTATACTCATTCCCATAAGAATTTAAAGAGTTGCTTTTGAACATTTAACTACTTGATACCTAAAAACCATTTCTGTAGTTTGAGATAAATGTGAGACATTAATAAACAACATTTCTTTTAAATCTAATTTAGTGTATACAGAGATTTGATGGAAGTAGTTTCTAGGTTTCTGTACCCTAAAGGAGAAAGTTATGAGACAGCACTTAAAGATATTCTTGTTGGGAAAAAGTGCTAGTTCTTTAGAACTTTGATTTAATAGTATCCTCATTTCTGATGCCTAGACTTTGTCAGTCAACCAGCAGTGGACAGCAGCTCACTACCACACAGGTCCAGGCAGTCCTTCCTATAGCAGTGCACCATGCACAGGTATTGTATGCAGCAACCCAGAAATTGTCACTGTTGGAGAAGATGGTCGAATAAATTTCTTCAGAGCAGATCACAAGGAAGCTCTAAGAACTATAGGTAAGAAAAAGCATTATATTTCTTTCATCCATTTTATAATAATTGAATACTTAACTTTATGCTAAGTAAACATAGTGTTAAATGTTTGAGGGATATAAAAATATACACTGCAGGATGCCTTTGACACAACAGTGTGATGATGAGGCCCGTATGAGTGACTGACAGTAGATAGAAATCTTGAGGGGTACAGGACTAGAAGGAATTATCACATAAAGAATCAGGGAGCAGGTGATAGTTTTATCTAGGGTCTAGGCCATAAGTAATACTAAAAGATGACTCATCAGACAAAGGAAATAGGGAGGATAAAGCCAGTCAGAAAATGACAAAAAGTGTATTGACCTGACTTTAAATATTTATATAGGAAAGATGAAACATGAAGCAAGAAAGGTAAATTGAGACCAGGTTGCAGAGAGTCCACAATGCAAAGCCACACATTTTTTTAGGTTGAAAACCAAAGAGCTATTGAAAGTTTTCAGCAGGGGATTCTATTATATTGGTTCTCAACTACCTTCAATCAGACTTGCCTGATTTTTTTTTTTTTTTTTTGAGTCAGAATCTCACTCCGTTACCCAGGGTTGAGTGCAGTGACATGCTCATGGCCACTGCAGCCTCAACCTGCTGGACTCAGGCAATCCTTCCTCCTCAGCCTTCCAAGTAGCTCGAACCACAGGTGTGCACCACCATGCGTGGCTAATTTTTTGATTTATTGTAGAGATGAAGTCTTGTCAAGTTGCCCAGGCTGGTCTCAAATCCATGGGCTCAGGCAGTTCTCTTGCCACGGCCTCCCAAAGTGCTGGGATTACAGGCGTGAGCCACCGCACCTGGTGAAGAAATTTTTTAATGTCCATTACCCAGTACCTCTTGAATCAGAATCTATAGGAATTGAGCCCATGCATCAGCTTCTTGTGTTTATTACAATTTTCAATTCTGAGTTACATCACTTGTTTAATTGTTAAGGACCATCAGTTGGTGGCAGTGTAGAGGAGTAGCACAAAACAAAAGTTTAAAGAATATGTTAGCTGGGCTTGGTGGCTCAGTCTGTAATCCCGTGCCTTTGGGAGGCTGAGGTGAGTGGATTGCCTGAGCCCACGGGTTCGAGACCCGCCTGGGCAACTTGGGGAGACCTCATCTCTACAATAAATCAAAATGAGCTGGATGTGATAGCACGCGCCTGTAGTTCCAGCTACTCGGAGGGCTGAGGCGGATCGCTGGAGCCCAGCAGGTCGAGGCTGTGGTGGCCGGGAGCGGCCACTGCACTCCAGTCTGGGTGACTCCAATTCAAAAAAAAAGAATATGTTAAATTATGTGCCATATATTCTAAACACTCTAGGAAATCAAAGAAAAGGGCCATTGTAACAATCAAGAAGGACTTCATGGAGAAGGAGAAAGTTAATGAGGGTAAAGATAATAGATTTGGGATGAGTCAGCAGAATAATATAAGGTCTCTGTAGGAAGAACTGGAGTTTGGCCCAATAGAGTGGAAGTTCTGGATTAGGGACTAGTGGGATATAAGATTGGATATAGAAGAGCTTGAACAACTATTTTAGAAATGCAAGGTAGCAATATTTTTTTTTTTTTTTTTTTTTTGAGTTGGACTCTCACTCTGTTGTCCAGACTGGAGTGCAGTGGCCGCTCCTGGCCACTGGCCACCGCAGCCTCGACCTGCTGGGCTCCGGCAGTCCTTCGGCCTCAGCCTTCCAAGTAGCCGGAACTATAGGCATGTGCTATCACGCACCGCTAATTTTTGATTTATTGTAGAGATGAGGTCTCGCTAAGTTGCCCAGGCGGATCTTGAACTCGTGGGCTCAGGCAGTCCACTTGCCTTGGCCTCCCAAAGTGCTGAGATTACAGACTGAGCCACCGAGCCCAGCAAGGTAGCAATCTTAAGAGAAAATAGAGAAAAAGGAATATGTGAAAACCCTATCCTCAATTTAGAAAACAGTTCATATGTCCTGTGTGCAATATTTTTCTTTCTTTATTTTTTTGAAAGTAAGATTTATTGAGAGAACAGAAAAGCTCCCACAGTGGGAGGGGACCTGAGGGGGTTGCCCAATATTTTTCCAGAGAGAATCCATTTAAACGTGTATGTTACCATGCATTTTTCTATAGAACTTTAAACTGTGACTTATTAGAAATTGTATTTAGCCAGGCTCGGTGGCTCAGCCTGTAATCCCGCACCTTTGGGAGGCTGAGGTGAGTGAATTGCCTGAGCCCGCGGGTTCGAGACCCACCCGGGCAACTTGGCTAAACCTCATCTCTACAATAAATCAAAAATTAGTGGTGCATGATAGCACGCGCCTGTAGTTCTGGCTACTTGGAAGGCTGAGGTGGAAGGATCGCCAGAACCCAGCAGGTCAAGGCTGTGGTGACCGGGAGCGGCCACTGCACTCCAGTCTGGGCAACAGAATGAGACTCCAACTCAAAAAAAAAAAAAAAAAAGAAAAAGAAATTGTATTTGTAGTATTTCAATCCATAGAAGAAATGTGTTTTAAGATTTTCTTGGGGGAAAAGGGACCTACTAACACATTACCATTTTTAAAATTTTTAGACAATGCAGATAGCAGTACACTCCATGCTGTAACCTTCCTTCGAACTCCTGAGATTCTTACAGTAAATTCAATTGGACAGTTAAAAATATGGGATTTCAGACAACAAGGAAATGAGCCTTCTCAGATATTGTCACTGTAAGTTTTGATTTGAAAATTCAGCAGTGTAATCCAAAAATAATTTGCTGAGTTGTCTGTAGGAACTGACTTTATTTTATTTTTTGCTTATGTTTATTTTTTTGTTGTCGAGTAGGAGTCTCACTCTGTTGCCCAGGCTGGAGTGCAGTGGCATACTCACAGCCACTGCAGCCTTGACCTGTTGGGCTCCTTCTGCCTCAGCTTTCCAAGTAGCTGGAACCACAGGCTCGCACCACCATGCCCGGCTAATTTTTTGATTTATTGTTGAGCCAACATCTCACCAAACTGCCCAGGCTGGTCTCAGACCCCTGAACTCAGGCAGTCCTCTTGCTTCCACCTCCCAAAGTGCTGGGATTGCAGGCATGAACCACCAATACCCAGCTAGAACTGATTTTAAGCCATACTGTATTTTAAAAGCATTTGAAGAGAATGATCTCTGATTAAATTTGATAGAGCAAGTATAACTTGATGGACTTGACACTGCCATGCTTCATTTAGTTACTGATGTATTACTTACTCAGAGCCTTTACTCTTTAAATTTTTGTTTGTTTGTTTTTGGAGTCGGGGTCTCACTCGGTCAAGACTGGAGTACAGTGGCACTATCATGGCCCACCACAGCTTTATTCGGGCAATCCTTTCTCCTTAGCCTCTTGAGTAGCTGGGACTACAGGGGTGTGCTGCCACGCCCAGCTAACTTTTTTTATTTTTTTGTAGAGATGAGGTCTTGCTAAATTGCCAGCCGGGCTCGGTGGCTCAGCCTGTAATCCACGCCTTGGGAGGCTGAGGTGAGTGGATTGCCTGAGCCCGCGGGTTCGAGACCCGCCTGGGCAACTTGGTGAGACCTCATCTCTACATTAATCAAAAATTAGCCGGGCGTGGTAGCGCACGCCTGTAGTTCCAGCTACTTGGATGACTGAGGCGGAAGGATCGCCAGAGGCCAGCAGGTTGAGGCTGCAGTGGCCAGAAGCGGCCACTGCACTCCAATCTGGGCAGCAGAGTGAGACTCCAACTCAAAAAATAAAAATAAATAATTGCCTAGGCTGGTCTCGATTCTTTGAAGTTTACATTATTTAATGGAGAATGTATGCTCTTTAAATGATTGCATCATTAATGGATAAAATATACTCTTGATGTGACTGGGGCAAAATACAACTCAAGATATTTTTTTGAGCAGAAACTTTTTAGGTATAAAACCTTCTTTTCTCTCAAGAAAATAGAATGTTTCAAACTGAATAAAATGATTATATAAACTAAGCATTTAATGTAAATATTTAGTATAGTTGATATATGATGTTTTTAAAAAACTAAGAAATAGAAATGTGTTTTTTACATCTTACCATTAAATTTTCTTGCATTCTATGTCTCCAAGTTGAAGTGAGAATGAATAATTTTGGCCTTTAGTTTTTAAAAAACTTGTACTGTTTAGGCCAAACACAATGGTTCATGACTGTAATTCCAGTACATTGGAAGACCAAAGCATAAAAATCACCTGAGCACAGGAGTTTGAGACCAGTTTGGGCAACATAGCAAGACCCGAACAAAAAAACAAATAATTAGCTGAGTGTGGTTGTCCGTGCCTGCAGTCCCAGCTACTCATAGGTTGAGGCGGGAGGATCACTTGAGGCCAGAAGTTGGAGGCTGAAGTGAGCTGTGGTTGCACCACGGCATTCCAGCCTGGATGACAGAATGAGACCCTGTCTCAAAAAATAAAAAAAGAAAACAAAACTGTACTATTTAGAAATATCTTCAATCTAGTCAATTTGTTGGCTTAAGATTCAGCCAGTATCTCCAGCCACTAAGTTGTCTTTTAATTACTACATAAAGCATTTTTCTTGTGTATTTAAGTTATACTATCTTGTAAAGATAAGTTATACTTTACAATATATCTGATGTCATTGTATCTCCCATAAAAGGACTGGTGATCGAGTGCCACTTCACTGTGTTGATAGACATCCTAACCAACAGCATGTTGTAGCTACCGGTGGCCAGGATGGAATGTTGAGTATTTGGGATGTTAGACAAGGTACTATGCCTGTATCTCTGCTGAAGGCTCATGAAGCTGAAAGTAAGTATTGTGGAGATACAGAAATTTTTTATTGGGTGACTTACATGATGTATTATAAGCACTTTTGTATAATAATACATAAGAATTATTTAATGATTAAATTGTATAAATTTAAATAAGTAATTCCTTTTTGACATTTAAGTTTTTTAACACATTTCATCTTATATCCAAAACTGTAGTGGATATCCTTAGATATTCATCTTTATATACTCATTATATTAGAATAAATTTTTAGAAGTAGAATTGATATGCTAAACCTATTTTTACTAACCATCTCCAAGACTTGGTTATAAACTCTTTGTGTAATTTTAAAGCTGTAATATATTGTCTGAGTGTTCTACATAAAAATAATACCAGTTTAAGCTGGGCACAATGGGCATACACTTATAGTCCCAGCTGTTCTAGAGGCTGAGGTGGGAAGATTACTTGAGCCCAGGAGTTCAGGGACATGGTACACAATGATCATGCCTGTGAATAGCCACTGCAGTCCAGCCTAGGCAATATAGCGAGACCTCATCTCTTTTTCATTATTAGAAGAAGTAATAATCATATAGTTTATATTGCCATACTGAAGTGTACAAGAATGCCCTTTTCCCAAGCAAATGCAGGCAGTTATTTTTCATTTTAGCTAATCTCTTGTGCTCTTCAATTTATTATTGCATGTTTTTCTAAAAAACAGGAACAATAGATATATAAGCTATTGCTTTTTTTAAATTTTTTGTTTGTTTTTTGTTTGTTTTGAGTTGGTGTCTCACTCTGTCAGTTAGGCTGGAGTGTAGTGGCACACTCATGGCATTGAAGCCTTGACTTGGTGGGTTCAGGTTATCCTTCCACCTTAGCCTTCCAAGTAGCTGGAACCACAGGCATGTGCCACCACGCCCAGCTAATTGATTGATTGATTGATTGATTGTAGACATGAGGGCTTGCCATGTTGCTCAGGCTAGTCTTGAATCCCTGAGCTCAGGCAATCCTCTCACCTCCGCCTCCGAAAGTGCTGGGATTACAGGCTTGAGCCACTGTGCCTGGCCTGTCTTTTTAAAATATTTTTAAATATTCTGGGCTCAGGTAATCCCTCTGCCTTGCCTCCCAAGTAGCAGGGGCTTCAGGAGTGCGCCACCATGCCCAGCTCACCTTTTTTTTTTTTTTAAAAAGAAATGAGATCTCAGTATGTTGCCTAGGCTGGTCTTAAACTCCTGGGCTCAAGCAGTCCTCCCACCTCGGCCTCCCAAAGTACAGGCATGAGCCACCGTGCCCAGCATTATCTTTTTATTCTGGCAGATTTTTTTTTTTCTTTTGGATGGACCAAAATTTGTCATTTTATTACTTTGTCTTTGATATCATGCTAGAATGGATTTAATATATAATATACTATCTATATAATTCATAATATGCTATATATTATACTATATTATAATATATAGTATGTTATATATATAATATACTATATAATATAATTATATATATTAATATATAATAATGTATATATTATATAATTATACACTATAATATACTATATTATATATATAATATACTATATTATATATAATATACTATATATCTATCTATATATTTTTTTTTTCCTTGAGTCAGAGTCTCACCCTGTCACCTAGGCTAGAGTGCAGTGCAGTCGCACACTCATGACTGGCCACTGGCAACCTCTACTTGTTGGGCTCAGGCGATCCCTCTGCTTTGGCCTTTCAAGTAGCTGGAACTACATATACAGCTAATTTTTTGATTTATTGTAGAAACAAGATCTTGCCAATTGCCCAGGCAGGTGTCAAACCCGTGGGCTCAGGCAGTCCTCTTGCCTCCACCTCCCAAAGTGCTGGGATTATAGGTGTGAGCCACTGTGCCAGGCTGGATTATATTTTTAAATTTCAATTTCGAAGAAGTTTATATTAAAGACTGAATAAAATTGTCTATATATTGTTACACAATGCATACAAATGCAATGACTTATAATGTATTATTTTAAATTTATAAGGGGGGACCCAAAAAAAACCAGAATTATCTTTTGGAGGGTGGGCTCCTTGTAATACACTTGGAATTTGTTCCTCTGGATCAAACGGTCAACCAAAGTTTTTATCTGGAAGTTTTGAGACAATTGCGTCACAATTTGTAGAAGAAACATTTGTGAGTTGTGGCAAATAGGTGACTGGTTCTTCCACCATGACAACACACCTGCCTACACCATCCTCAGTGTTCAGCAGTTTTTTAACCAAAAACGACATGACCCCTGTGCCCCACCCTCCCCAGTTCACCCAGTCTTACCCTGAGTGACTTTTTTTTTGTTTCCCTGAATGAAAAAAGTTCTCAAAGGGAAACGTTTGTCCAGGTGGAAGAGGTGAAACAAAAAATGGCAGAAGCACTAAAAGGCATCAAAATGGACAAGTTCAAAAACTGTTTTGAGCAGTGGAAAAGTGTCTCAATAGGCATATTGCATCAAATAGAGAGTGTTTGAAGATGACTGAAGTTTAAACATGTAACAGTAAATACACAGTTTTTTAAGTAAATAAGTATTGGTATTTTTGGAGGTCCCCCCTCTCATATCTTGACTCCTGGCTAGAAATGAAATGTTTTGTAAAGGTCTGTTTTCTAATTTGAAAATAAATATGTAAAAAAATCTAAGTTTGAGTAATCTGTGCATGGTTCTACAGGCTGTTTTGTTTCCTTTTGTTTGAATGAAACAGTATTTTTTTTTTTTTGAGTTGGAGTCTCACTCAGTCACCCAGACAGGAGTGCAGTGGCCGCTCCCGGCCACCGCAGCCTTGACCTGCTGGGCTCCGGCGATCCTTCCGCCTCAGCCTTCCGAGTAGCCGGAATTACAGGCACGCGCTACCACGCCCGGCTGATTTTTTGATTTATTGTAGAGATGAGGTCTTGCTGCCCAGGCGGGTCTTGAACCTGCAGGCTCAGGCAATCCACTCACCTCAGCCTCCCTAAGGTGCGGGATTACAGGCTGAGCCACCGAGCCCGTCTGAAACAGTACTTTTTATAATGTACTTTACAGGGACTTACCTAGAACGCTGCCTTCTCCTGAGGAAGGTGACCTTTTTATGTTTTGTGGATGATATTTATTTGTGATAACTGTCAGAATGAAGATTGCCACCTTACAGTCATATGCCATTCACTTTTTTTTTGAGTTGGAGTCTCACTCTGTCGCCCAGACTGGAGTGCAGTGGCCGCTCCCGGCCACCGCAGCCTCGACCTGCTGGGCTCCAGCAATCCTTCCGCCTCAGCCTTCCAAGTAGCCGGAATTACAGGCATGTGCTACCACGCCCGGCTGATTTTTTTTTTTTTTTTGATTTATTGTAGAGATGAGGTCTCGCTGCCCAAGCGGGTCTCAAACCTGCAGGCTCAGGCAGTCCACTCACCTCAGCCTCCCAAAGGCGCAGGATTACAGGCTGAGCCATCGAGCCTGGCTGCCATTCACTTTTTATGCCACACTTTAAGCACTTTCTATACTGATTATTTAAAGTCACCTAGCCCAGACTCATAGAACCTTTGTTCACAGACTGCCTGTTTTATCTGCATGCTGCAGGTTTCTTTCTAAGGACTCCTGACTAGTCATTGGTCCCGATGTCTTTGGACACACAAAGTTCTCATAAAGTTCACAGCTGGGTGAGGGGTCAATCCCCATTGACTTTTTAAAAGCCTTCCAGACTGTCCATATGTCATCAGCCAGGAAGGATATTTCTGTAAGTTTGATGTGGCTGAACCAAGAAAGAAATCATACACAGATTTCTACAGAAATATGATTCCATGAAAGATTTGGAAGAGACGAGGAAGGCTGGTATTTTTCAGAGTGCAAAGTGATTTTGGAATAGAAAGAATTTATTTAGGTTGAATTACATAGTTTATCACTGACCTGTGTTCATGAACTATGTACGTGAAATGTGGGCTAAAAAAATAGTTTCTCTTCATAAATAAACAATTAACAAATACAATTTAAAAATAAAAGCTCTCCATGGGAAACTGGAACCAAATTCTTGGAACATTTAAGTTTTGACTTTTAGGAGCCAGTTGCTATTTCTGTGATAGAGGCCAGAAGTATCCAGATTCTTGGCATGAACTGATATTGGGTTCTGCCTCTTAGAAATCTAGTTGCATATTCCTCTTGGGGTCTTCTGTCTCAGTCTTTCCAATAATATAACTTTCATATATTAATGACAGGAATTGAAAAATAAGGCAACTTACCAATTTTTAAAAATATTTTTTCCTAAAAAAATGGTCATTCTTTTCCATTAAAAAAATATAATAGGTAAAATGATTTAGTAGTTATTTTCATTCATTTTCTGGCCCAATACAACAAATAATTTTACTTGGCTTCTTTTTCCAGTCTACATGTAGCCATTAGAAAGTTATTTTATGTCTTTTCTTTAATTCTGAAGACTTTTATATTTGTCATGGACTTGAAGTTCGAAGGTATGTGATAGAAGTTAATGAAAGAAGATGCCTAGAGATAGGGTTTTCATGTTGTTTGTTCACCTCATCTGCACAAGAATAAGCTTCTTGGTTCTTACCTCTTTAGTGTGGGAAGTTCACTTTCACCCATCCAACCCAGATCATCTCTTTACTTGTTCTGAAGATGGATCCCTCTGGCACTGGGATGCCTCCACAGATGTACCTGAAAAGTCATCACTGTTTCACCAAGGTAAAACTTTAATGAAGAGTCTTGTGTGTAATTTTATTATACTTTTAAATACCAAATTAAATATTCCCATATTTTTAACTTAATGGCAAGATGTTTCCTTTTCTTGCCTCAGAGTAAATTTGAATATTGTAGGGCTGGAAATCTGTCAGTCACTTATTGCTGTACTGCTGATGACTAGAAATGGTGTAAACTGGCTCACATCAGACAGCCAGGATGTAAGTGCCATTGACCTGGGCCCTCATGCTATAGGATAGACATTGGCAACTCTTTTGCATTGCATTGCCAAGGTGTGGTGTGTGGCAAGAAGAAAATAGGTCTTTTACATCATAAGGTACTGGTTTCTTCTTAGGTTAAAAGGCCCAATCTCCTGATTAAAGTCAGGAGTAGGCAACGGTCAGCCAGAAACCATTCACTTGTAATCAAGGGTTTGTGTATTTTTTTTACATTTTTCCAAGCTTTCTGTTTTTGAGGATTTGTCTGTGGTTCTCAAGTTCCCTTGTTTATTCATTCATTTAGAAATGTTTACTGAATGTGCCTGCCACATGGTGGGCATTCTTGTAGTTACTGGGGTCTACAACAGTGAGCAGAACAAAGAGTCTCTACACAAAGCAAATATTCTAGCAAACAGCTAAAAAATAGATAATATATCAGTAAGAGTCCAGTCAGAAACTACCCTAGAAGGAATTGGTTTCACATGTGTCAGAAGGATTGAAAAAACAAAAGGGAATAGGAGGGGTGCTGAGAGAGCAAATAGGAAGAAAGGGGAGAACCCATAAATCAAAAATTGTTAATACCCTGCTGCTGCACTGTTGGAAATGCTGTCAGAGTTGGTTCTGAGTCAGCAGAAAACGTGCTGTCTAACCAGGCTAGAACTACTGCCAGTGTTGTTGCCAGGAACCTGGAGCCAGAAGGGACCTGCTTTTCCTCTCCTCCGCCTTCCACCAGTAATACCCCGCATTGGCAGTCACCACCAGTAATACCCCACATTGGCAGGGCCCATCTGGATGACAGATGGCAAGGGAGCCTGGAAAATGGAGTTTGCAGACTCCGTCTCCCTTAAGTACATAGTGGAACACAGAAAACTAGGAAAGGGGACTGAAAGTAAAAAGGAATAAAACTGGGCCAAATATAATTACCGTGAAGAAGAATAAAGCAGAGTAGGAGGATAAAGAATAAAGGCAAGGGTGAGGAGGGCTACTCTAGTGAGAGGTACAAGGAGAGACCACTTAGCAGAAAGAACATTTGAACAGAGACCTGAAAGAAGTGAAGGTGTATGTCACATGAAAGCATTCCAGGCAGAGGAAACAGCAGATACTGAGGGCCTGAGATGGGCAGAGAATAGCAAGGCCACTGTGGTAGCAATTCAACCAGCAAGGTGGGGAATGATAGGCTATAAGGACTGATGGCTGAAGGGCAGATGCCATAGGACTTTGTAGGCCATGATAAGGACTTTAGGTTTTATTTTATTTTATTTTTTTAGTCTATGTCTCACTCTTGCCCAGACTGGAGTGCAGTGGCACCATCACAACCCAACACAGCCTCAACCTTGGGCTCAGGCAATCCCTCTGCCTCAGCTTCCTGAGCAGCTGGGACTATAGGTGTGGGTTACCATGCCTAGCTAATTAAAAAAAATTTTTTTTAGAGACGAGATCTCACTGTGTTGCCTAGGCTAGTCTCAAACTCCTGGGCTCAAGCAGTACTCCTGCCTTAGCCTCCCAAAGTGCTGGGATTATAGGTATAAGCCACCGTGTGTGGCTTTTTTTTTTTAAGTTGGGGGTCTCATTCTGTCACCCAGGCGGGAGTGCAGTGGCACCATCACAGCTCACTACAGCCTCAACATCCTAGGCTCAAGTGATCCTTCCACCTCAGCCTACCGAGTAGCTGGGACTTCAGACATACCACCATGCCCTGCCAATTTTTAAATTTTTTGAGTTGGAGTTTCACTCTGTCGCCCAGGCTGAAATGCAGTGGCACATTCACGGCTACCCCAGCGTTGATCTGCTGGGCTCCAGTGATCCTTCCGCTTCAGCCTTCCAAGTAGCCGGAACTATGGGCACGCACTACCACGCCTGGCTATTTTGATTTTTTTATTGTAGAGATGAGGTTTGATTTTTTTATTGTAGAGATGAGGTCTTGCCAAGTTGCCCAGGCTGGTCTCGAACCCGCAGGCTCAGGCAGTCCTCCCAAAGTGCTGGGATTACAGGCTGAGCCACTGAGACCGATCCAATTTTTTAACTTTTTATAGAGATAAGATCTTGCTATGTTGCTTAGGCTTATATTTTTAGAAATATTAAAAAAAATACATATTTTTAGAAATGTTTGCCTAGAAATATGTTCAGAAATTTTCTCAGTATCTATATTTTTATTACCCAAAGCTTATGTTTCTGTGTCTTACCTTCAGTTTCTATTTCTCTTTTTCTTATTCTACTTGTCTTCTGGCCATTTTGCTGCCTTTCTGAAACTTTCCATTGAAAGACAAACAGAAAGGGTCAAATTAAATCTTCTACTCTGCCTTAAGACTTCAAATTTTGTATCTACATTATCCCATGGAAATTTGTATATTTAATATCACTGAATATGTCTTGTCAAAAATAGTGATATGTGATAATGGAATTATTTCGCTTGTTCTGGGAATTGAAGTCACAACCTCTCTGAAATAATAGAAGTTCAGATATTTGCTGTATAAAAATAGTCTTCAAAGGTTTTTTTTCCCTTTTCTTTTTTCTCCCTCAGGAGGAAGAACTAGCACTTTTTTGTCTCATAGCATTAGTAACCAAGCTAATGTTCACCAGTCTCTTATAAGTTCCTGGCTCAGCACTGATCCTGCAAAAGACCGTATTGAAATCACAAGTTTGCTTCCCAATAAGACTTTGTCCGTGAACAGTTTGGATGTTTTAGGTCCTTGTCTTGTTTGTGGAACTGATGCAGAAGCAATTTATGTTACTAGACAACTTTTTTCATGAAAGTACTGTCATCATAAGATTTCATGTAAAACAATTAACCCTTTGAATTCCAACTTCTATGCAAAATTTTATTATCAGAAAATGTGAAATTTGCAAGGAAAACATCAATAAACTACTGTCAATGTTGATGCCTACTTTCGGCTTTTGTTAGCTGTATACTCACAACAGTTGCAGAATCTGATCGATGATTAATGGCAAAAAATTTTGAACATAGGGAATAATATCAGAGGGATTCTTGTGCTGATGAATACATTGACTTCAAGCAGACTATTATTGACAGTTCATAGAACCAACTCTTCATTTTTGGCATTATGGGACTTAACACATATCAGCATTGGTTATGGGAACTGCCAGCAGGTTCCTATAATTTTTATCAGCAGTATATGGAATATACTCCTCCCTAGTGGCATTAGCCAGTGTTAATGACTATTCTTTTTATTGCAAGTATTTTCTTCGATTCTTCCACATTATATTTCCTTAATAATTTTTTTTTTTTTGAGTTGGAGTCTCACTCTGTCACCCAAACTGGAGTGCAGTTGGCCGCTCCCAGCCACTGCAGCCTAGACCTGCTGGGCTCCGGCGATCCTTTCGCTTCCAAGTAGCTGGAACTACAGGCATGCGCTACCACGCCCGGCTAATTTTTGATTTATTGTAGAGATGAGGTCTCACCAAGTTGCCCAGGCGGGTCTCGAACCCTTGGGCTCAAGCAATCACTCACCTCAGCCTCCCAAAGCTCTGGGATTACAGGCTGAGCCACTGAGCCCGGCTTCTTAATAATTTTAATAAACTTCTTCAGAAAGAAGTAGAGCAAAAATGACAAATTTATAGTCATGTTCAAATTTTTTTAAAGGTGATTGTCTTGACAAGTTCCTTTGTTAGAATAGTTTCTTAAGCAGAACTTTATCAGCAATAGACCCAATTTTTTCTTGAAAAGGCAAAAAAAAAAAATACATTTTTCCTAAGGAATTTTGCTCTTGTTAACAGTTTTACAACATAGATGGGAAATTGCCAAACTGTATATTATGTAATAAAATGGAATTTGATGGACTGATTTCCAAACTAAAATTTGGTAGATAACAAGTATGATAGTCATATAATTATATGGTAAGAGTAAAGAAATCTGCCCTCTTTATCTTTATCTGAAATGTTAGTAATGAACTAATACTGTAGTGTTTTAAGACAATTTTATGACATTGTCTTCCAAAGTTTGTTAGATTATACGTGTATTATTGACCCAAGACCTTAATGAGTCTTGGTACAAATAGTGCAAATTACTGTGGTTACACAGTTGAAGTATGCATTCATTTACTTTATAACCTTAGTAATAGTAATTATGGTAAGATTTTGTTTTTCTAGCCTAGTAGATGTTTTCAGTTTTTCTTTTATGCCATCTTACCTCTGGAGTTTTTGTCAATACTTTAGAATATAGGCTGGGCGTGGTGGCATATATGTTCCGTTTTATTTTATTTTTCTTAGTTGGAGTCTCACTCTGTCGCCCAGGCTGGAGTGCAGTGGCATGCTCATGGCTACTGCAGCCTTGATCTTCTGGGCTCAGGCGATCCTTCCACCTCAGCTTTCCAAGCAGCCATGTGCCACCACACCTGGCTAGTTTATTTATTTATCATAGAGATGAGGTCTTGCCAAGTTGCCCAGGCTGGTCTTGAACCCTTGAACTTAGGTAATCCTCTCACCTCTGCCTCCCAAAGTACTAGGATTACAGGTGTGAGCCATCATACCCAGCGTGATAGGAATATTTAATCTGTTTATAGTTGTATTGCTGGGACGAATTTTTTAAGACTTTGTTACTAGAAAAATAATTCATATGTTCAACTTCACTAATCATCAGGGAGATGCAAATCAAAACCACACTGAGATACCACCTAACTCCAGTCAGAATGGCAATTATCAACAACTCAAAAAATAACAGCTGCTGGAGAGGGTGTGGAGAAAAGGGAACACTTCTACACTGTTGGTGGGAGTGTAACTAGTGCAACCTCTGTGGAAAGCAGTGTGGTGATTCCTAAAAGCTCTAAATAGCTACCTCCCATACGACCCCGCAATCCCCCTGATAGGAATATATCCGGAAGAACACAAATCACTCTACAAAAAAGACACCTGCACACGTATGTTTATCGCAGCATTGTTCACAATAGCAAGAACCTGGAAGCAACCATGCTGCCCATCAAAAGAGGACTGGATTTTAAAAATCATGAATTTTGCAGCAACCTGGATGGAACTAGAATCTATAATACTGAGTGACCTCTCACAAAAACAAAGGTCCGAGTATCACATGTTCTCACTCATATAATGGACCTTGAACATCCAATCTAATACTATAAGAAAATGACTGACAGTAGTGGTAAACTATTGGGGGGGGGAGATGGGATTAACGAGCAAATATCTGTCTGGGGATGGGGAAGCACCTCTAATAAATAGGGTGCCTGAATGAAATGTATTTGTATACCTAACCCTTAACTGTACCCCACAACATCACAATAAAAAAAATTGAAAAAAAAGAAAGAAAAATAATTCATTACAGAAAAGCAAATATAAAAACTTCTATGTATAATTTTAAGCAGAAACAATATTCTTTGCATACCCCTTTCCATCAGTGTGTATGATTTTTTTTTATAAAAAATGAAAAGGTGTATATCTTTGTGGATGCATATTCCCTAGCAGTAAACACATTTTTCTACTATCATTTTGAATTGCTACTTTATATTCTAAGGTATAGGTATGTATATAATGATTTACTTCAGTTGGTTGCCTATTACTATTTCACATGTTCCCAGCTCCTCACTATTAATATTAAAGCTATGTCTATTTAATCTGTAATTCTTTTATAACTTGCTTATTATCTTTAGCTATTTTTATTTTGAGATAGTTTAGCATTTTGTTATTTGTTATACCTTTTTATATAGGAAGTGTTTTTCTTCTTTTGGTCATATGATACATGTATTTTTCAATTAATTTTTTGACTTTACTTTTGGTGCTTTTCATAGAAGTTTGCATTTTGTATAAGGTCAAGTCAATTGATTTCTTTCTTTACAACTTCTGCCCCTGGCATCATGCTGTCCCTATTGTAGGTTTATATAAATATTAACCTATACTCTTTTTTATTTTGTGGTTTTGTATTTTGCATGCATTTATTTATTACATTTGGAATTTAATTATTTCATACATCTAAAGTTTTTTTCTTTTTATTCTGCATGATTTCAAAGATATAAAAAGGGTCATTTAATGAAAAGATATCCATCATCCAGCTTCACCGATTAACAAAAGCCAATCTTATTTTAT
The DNA here is from genome assembly GCF_000164805.1 of Carlito syrichta. Taxonomy (NCBI): domain Eukaryota; kingdom Metazoa; phylum Chordata; class Mammalia; order Primates; family Tarsiidae; genus Carlito; species Carlito syrichta. Next base: position 56,689 of record NW_007212592.1, read on the forward strand.
CTCTGCTGCCACTCATTCTTCACCACCCCCACCCCTGCTATGGATTATTTTAAAGCAAATTCTATAAATATTTCATCATTCTTCATTATATCTGTGAAAAATGAGAACACCCCCCCTTTTTTTTGGTTGGAGTCTCACTTTGTTATTCAGGCTGGAGTGCAGTGGCAGGTTCACGGCCACCACAGCCTCAACCTGCTGGGCTCAGGCGATCTTTCCGCCTCAGCCTTCCCAGTAGGTGCAACTGCAGGCACGCACCACCACACCAGGCCAATTTTTTGATTTATTGTAGAGACAAGGTCTCGCTAAGTTGCCCAGGATCGTCTTGAACTCCTGGGCTCAGGCACTCCTCTTGCCTCAGTCTCCCAAAGTTCTGGGATTACAGGTGTGAGCCACTGTGCCCAGCTGAGAACACCCCTTTTGTAAACATAAGCACCGTACCATTATCATGCTTATACTATATTCTTTTTTTTCAAAACAACAAAATTTTATAACACTTTGAAATTAGAATTTTCCATGTGCTAAAGTGACGTTCTACGGGAGTACGACCATGCCTCTTCACTCACAGGTTGTCTGTGGAAGGCTATACTATATTCTTATTTCTTAATGTAATCAAATATCCAAGCAGTATTATTTCATTAAAATGTTTTATAGTGGGTTTGCTCAAATCAGCAGACAAGATCCATTGGATTACATGTCTCTTAAATTGTTTTTAATCCATAGATTCCTTTGTCTCTTTTTTTTTTTTGCTGATGGATAACTTTGTAATGAATCGATCAAGCAGTTAATCACCTGAATCTGCTGATCAATGTTAATATCACAGAAGTAGACAAGTAGACATGTGCTTCTTGATGTGATGTTAAAGGAGTAAATAATACCACCTGTGAAATATTCTTGTCCAAGAAACTGTTTGTCTGTGATTTTGTAGTATTTCAGGAGTGTGACCTATTTACCTATCAGTTCACAGGTGCTACAGGAGACAAAAGAACATGTTAAGTGGCAACATGGGGATGCAACCAGCCAAATCCAAAATTTGAGAAATTATGTTAAGATAAGCTGGTTTCTTCAACAAAAACAATGTTTTAAGCAGAAATTAATGGTTCTGGGCCTGGAGCAGGACTTTAAACATATTAATGTTTCTGCAGAGAATTATATACATCCATACTAAATGGGAAAAATGAAAACTAGCTCACAATTATTCAGGTCCAATTTACACCCTTTCTGATTCAGTAATAAAATTATAGCTATGGATTTTCCTTTGGCTTTATATTTTCTTTAGTCTGCATTGCCTATTGCCATAGTCTAAAGCCTGCTGAGGTAACGGCCCTCTCTTCACCCAGTGCAGGCACCCTCCCTTCCTATCCAGCAGGCTAACATTCTTGCTCTGGGTTAGCCTAGAGTCCCTTTTCACTCCTTGAAGACCTAGGCTCCCAGGTGGCACATTTTCCGTGTACAATGAATGGCAAGCCTATTTTGCCTCACCTTTCCCTGCTTCCATCAGTAATGTCTGCTGCTAAAAATTCTGAAGTCATATACATTGCTAGCCCCTTTTCAGTTCTCAGCAGCCATGTATAAAACCACTTGCTTATTTTACTGAATAATTGGTAGAGGAAGGGAGCTAGACATTCTGGCTTAGTACTAGCTTTAACTGGAAACAACTGCTGTTAAGTCTGAGACTTTGTTTTGCTTTAAGGGTATTTGTAGCCATAAGTAAAAGAAAGTGCATTTGAATAATGTTACATTTCCTACCTCTTGACAAGTTCTCCCAACTTTTATAAGAAACAAGCTTTATAGAGTATAACATTGTTTATTAATATAAATTTATTGATGTATTCATTGTCACTGCCTTTATCATGAAACTATCAGTTTCTTTTGAGGGCTGCAGCATCTCAGAGGAAGGAAGATACCTTACCTAAATTTGTTAATCCCTCTACAGCTTCCCAACAAATTGTCATCCAACCTATACTTAAAAACATCTTGTGATAGTTTTCCATTTTCCTGGGCAGCAGCTTCTCATTTGGACAACTCTAATTGATACCGCATTGTAGCAAGATTTTAGTGTGTGAGTGGATCCAAAATCCTGTAAGAAGGGACCTTCTTCATGTTTGTGCTGGTTAATGAACTGATCGCGTAAGCCTGTGAGATGAGCCAATCACCAATCATGTTATATTCGAATTCATGTTGGGATGCTTTAATGTGGGGTGTCACTAAATAAATGAATTTTCATATACTGAACTGAAGTTGTCCAAGTTGGTCTTATCACAGGAGCCACAAAAAAATTTAATTATTCTCATCACATATTCAAAACATTAATAATTATTGTAGCTTCTCCCAGGAAGGTTTCCTTCCCAGTCTTTCTTGTCTTTTTTAGCTAAATCCTACTTACCCTTCAAGACTCCCTTTAGGTGTCATTTTCTCCAGAAAGCTATTGCTGGCATCCAACAATCTGAACTAAATTGTACTCTGCCTCAAAAGCCCATTGTGCAGAACTTAAATTGCATTTACAGCAGTGTGTTAAGGTGCCTGTCTCCCCCTACTGGACCATAAGGTAAAGAACAGGACCCATGCCTTCTCATGTCTAGTAAGTTAATTGAACTGAATTCACGATCTTGTTTGTACCTTAAAAATTATTCCTGTTTGCCAAAGGCCCTCTTTTAAGTGTATCTTCCCAGATAAATATTTTTCCATGTGGTATCTCCTTGCTGAGATTATGACAGAAACTTTGCCATCCTGGTTCTGGGTACGATACTCCTTTGTAATGCTGACTCAAGCTTTATTAAATTTTTACACATGATATTCCTAAGCCACACTTTCCATATTCTTGCAGATAGTTTTTAATCCTTATTATAGGCCTCTCTTTTTGTTCTAAGGCAAATTTCATTTCAATATAGAAAGAACTAACAATCTTCTTTGAATCTTTTGTAGAAGCTAATTATTTTGAGAATTGCCCAGTACATACTACATTTTCATCCCATTGGCTAGGAAAGATGTTAAGTGGACCGAAGGTCTTAGGCCTACTGCTAGAGTCCTCTCAATTACCAGTGACACATGAACCTCTGGTATTTGGCTGCAGTTATTGAAATATTTATAAATCACCCTAATGAATTGACATTCTGCCCTGTTTATCTTGTTTGCAAGGCTCTTTTGAGAAGATATCTGCTATAGCCATCATCCTATAAAAAATTTGGCATAATTTAAACCTTTCTGGTCCTTTGTGAATATAATTGTATTTAATAGTATTGTGGAAACATCCTTTTAATAATCCATTCTAGTCTTGTCCAATAAGTATACTAAGTTCACCAGTGTATAGTTTATATCAAGCCTTCATTTAAGCTTAGGGTGTCAATATTGTATCTAGCTCAGACTAATAGGTCTGAAGTAGTAGTAGTGCTCTTGTTTTATAGATATGAAACCTGGGGAGATCTCAAATACATGCAAGATGAGATCTTGCCAAGTTGCCGAAGCTGGTCTCAAACCCCTGGGCTCAGGTGCAATCCTCTCACCTTGGCCTCCCAAAGTGCTGAGATTACAGGTGTGAGCCACCGTGCCCGGCTTGCTCTCAGGAGTTTAAGTGAAATTCCATGGGTGGGAATGGAGGTTAACACATGACATTAAAAGAGACCAGCCTGGGCAACAGAGTGAATCTCTGACTCAAAAACTCTTGTTGGTTTTATTCTGAACCATCATTCATATTAAATGGCAATGTAGAACAACTAACAGCCAGGTTTTAGACTACAGTCATCTTAACATTGAAATAGTTCCTAGGCCAGGCTCGATGGCTCAGCTGTAATGCCGCGCCTTTGGGAGGCTGAGGTGAGTGGATTGCCTGAGCCCGCGGGTTCGAGACCCGCCTGGGCAGGCGAGACCTCATCTCTACGATAAAATCAAAAAAATTTAGCTGGGCGTGGTAGCTCGCGCCTGTAATTCTGGCTACTTGGAAGGAGTACCGGAAGGATCGCCGGAGTCCAGCAGGTTGAGGCTGCGGTGGCCGGGAGCGGCCACTGTGCTCCAGTCTGGGTGACAGACTCAAAAAAAAGAAGAAAAAAGAAGAAAAAAAAAAGAAGAAAAAAAGAAGAAGAAATAGTTCCTAACATCTTCCTACAGTGAGGTATACAAAGAGGGCAGGAAACTCCAGGAGTGCAGGAGAAGTAGAATGATTAGAAGCTGGCTGATCAGGGGAAAAAATATTAATTAAAAATAATGTTCAATTCCAAGCTGTCATGGCCAGACTTTGGGGGCAGTAACTGACAGACTAACCTAACACATAGCCATCAGAAATGTATTAACGCTTAAAATGATTGTGTAAGCCATGGATATATAGAGTGAAACTAATAATTCCAGATTTAAAATGGTAGCTGCAACAGATCAAAACACAATTTTTACCCCGTATAGGGTAGAATAAGCTTAAATTATAAGATCTCGACTGGAAAAGTCCTAGAATTAATAATGTCCTAGTAGCAAGGAGCACACTTAGCACCCAGATTTGTTTTTTTTAATACCATTTACCAATAAAAGGAACCAGGACTCCTTGGAGAAATGGCGATTCCAGGACTTGGACAGGAAATATACAAGGTAGTATAGAGCAGGGGTGAACAAACTTTTGGCTTCCCTGGGCCACATCAAGAAAGATGAACTATCTTGGGCAGCATATAAGTTATATAATGTAGTTAGTGCATATACATAATAAGACTTTTATATTTTTTATTATAAAGTTTAGAAAAATGAGAACAATATAAAACTAGTGAGAAATTTGACCTTGTTTTTGTAAAACTAATCTGTCAGTCAGTGTCTAGTTCAATTGAAATGGTCTCAATTCTTAGTTCTCAAAGTGCTTATCAGAAATATTTGTTCCAATTTTGCTCATGTACTTCATAATTGGGAAAAAATTAGCCAGGCACAAGTGCATGTGCTGCCAAAAAGCAATGTCATAAATAAGGTGTGATTGTGAACTTCAAAAATGGAACTATGCAGGGGCCACACACTAAAAAACACTTTTGTTTGCTTTTGAGTTAGAGGTTCACTCTGTTGCCCAGGCTGGAGTGCAGTGGCATGCTCACGGCTACCGCATCCTCGACCTGCAAGACTCAGGTGATACTTCCATCTCATTCAGCCTTCTAAGTAGCTGGAAGCACAGGCATGTGACACCATGCCCGGTTAATTTTTTGATTTACTGTAGAGACAAGGTCTTGCCATGTTGCTCAGGCTGGTCTCAAACCCCTGAGCTCAGACATTCCTCTCGCCTCTGCCTCCCAAAGTGCTGGGATTACAGGCATGAGCCACCGTGCCGGGCTTGCCCTCAGGAGTTTAAGTGAAGTTCCACAGGTGGAGGATGGAGGTTAGCAATTAAAAGATTTTGTGGGACCACATTACAAGCTGTCCTGGGTCATAGGTGGGACACGCCTGGTATAGCGCATCATACAGTGCCAGAAAATAAGGACTTAAAAAAAAAAAACCATCTGCAGTATGTCAGTGATACAAGCCAACTGAAAGAGCTCCCGTGAATATCCATGAGTCCATACTGATATAGATAAATGTCTGAATAAACAAATGGAGGCCGGGCTCGGTGGCTCAGCCTGTAATCCCGCGTCTTTGGGAGGCTGAGGTGAGTGGAATGCCTGAGCCCGCGGGTTCGAGACCTGCCTGGGCAACTTGGAGAGACTTCATCTATTTACAATAAATAAAAAATTAGCCGGGCGTGGTAATGCACACCTGTAGTTCCAGCTACTTGGAAGGCTGAGGCGGAAGGATCATGGGAGCCCAGCAGGTCGAGGCTGCAGTGGCTGGCAGCGGCCACTGCACTCCAGTCTGGGTGACAGAGTGAGACTCACTTTGTCGGAAAAAAAAACAACTCGGAAAAAAAAAAAACAACAACAAAAACAAATGGAGAAGAGACACATCTACAGAATTTCAAATAATTTATTTAGATTCTCCACATGAGAATAAACAGTACAACTCTCCATTCCTTAAATCTGGGCTGCATATACTCTGGAATCCTTCCCTAAGATTGTATGAATTTAGGCTGGGCACTGTGGCTCACACCCATAATCCTGGGAGGCCACTTTGGGAGGCCGAGGTGAGAGGACTGCCTGAGCCCAGGGGTTCGAGACCAGCCTGGGCAACTTGGCAAGACCTCATCTTCTCAATAAATAAAAAAATTAGCCGGGTGTGGTGGCGCACACCTGTGATTCCACCTATTTGAAAGGCTGAGGCGGAAGGATTGCCTGAGCCCAGCAGGTCGCGCGCAGCTACAGTGGCTGTGAGTGTGCTACTGCACTCCAGGCTGGGTGGCAGAGACTCTAACTCAAAATATATATAATATGAATTTCTGTGGTGAGGGGGTGGTTATGTTCTCAGGGCCACATTGGTCTCCAGACTTCTTCCACGTATTCTACCTCTGTTCCTCTCCACAGTCACCCAAACATCTGGCACATCTATTGCTAAAAACAAACTGAAACCAAAAAGTCCTACTCCCACGAAGCATTGAAAAGCTGAATAGGTGAAAGCCGAACCAAGGGTTTTCCATCACAGTATTACAAGGACCTGCAAATGCAATAGCAGGTATCTCCATTCTTAGAAATCTAATACAGTAAGCATTTCCCCTGTATTTCATCACTATCCTCACCCAAAGTCCCAGCTGGTTTTAATCGTCTCTCATCTTTCCTTTCCCTCGTCTCCCTCTACTTCACAGAAGTAAACACCCTAGTTTTCAGAGCCATTCACACAGCTCCTTGAATTATCCAGAAGTTTCCTCAAAGACAACTGTTCGTGGACATACTTTCCTCTAAGCTTACAGAGCACTGAGGAGTTTTTTATTTTTTATTTTTTTGAGTCATAGTCTCACTCTGTCACCTGTGCTGGAGTGCAGTAGCATGCTGACGGCCACTGCACATCTGCTGGGCTCAGGTGATCCTTCCACTTCACTCAGCCTTTCAAGTAGCTGGAACTACAGGCATACATCACCATGCCTGGCTAATTTTGGGATTTATTGTAGAGACGAGGTCTCGCCAAGAGTTCTCGAACCCCTGGGTTCAGGCAATCCTCTCACCTTGGCCTCCCAAAGTGCTGGGATTACAGGTGTGAGCCCCCCCACGTGGCTTGCCCTCAGGAGTTTAAGTGACGTTCCATGGGTGGAGGACAGAGGTTATAGGATTCTAGATGTAGTGATGCACCAAATAATTGCCCTGCTTCTAGGACAAACAGGTCTGCAAACATATTAGATATAAGTTCAGGGCTGAAAAGGAATTTATGGGTTACTCAGTCCTTCAGTTGAAGGAAGAGCTAAGGCGATTTAGTGACCCACCTTGAGCCATATTCTCTTACCTTCTACAAACTCTGAGTTTGTAGAAAAACTAGATTTTCAACCAAATGTTCTTGGAATGTAATCTTTTAAGAGAGGTTTTCACATTTGAATTTCTGGATACAGCAGCCAGTCATCAACTTAACATCAGAAAAAGAAGTCTTTGATTTTTTTAATAGTTGGTTTCAAGTAGAAAAATTGTAAAAGAAAATATTTGAAAACACTATATTTTCTTTTTTTTTTTCTTTCTCGAGTCAGTCTCATGGCCACTGCAGCCTCGATCTGCAGGGCTCAGGCGATTATTCTGCCTCAGCCTTCCAAGTAGTTGGACCCACAGGCGTGTGCCACCACGCCCAGATAATTTTTTAATTTATTGTAGAGGTCTCGCCAAGTTGCCCAGGCTGGACTCGAACCCGTAACCTCAGTCAATCCTCTCGCCTCGGCCTCCCAAAGTGCTGGGTTTACAGGCGTGAGACACCGCGCCCGGCAGGAAACATTGTATTTTCTAGAGGCAAAATGGGTAAAGGCGCTCTTTCACAACGGGTGCGGTACCTTCGAACATCACAAACCCGAAGATCCCATCCTAGGCATTCAACTTACCCAGAAGTAAACCCTTCTCGCACTGTCCCCGTTATTCTGATCGTGGCAATAGCAACCTCCTCTTCTAGGATGCGGTCGACATGATCAAGATCTCTAAACCCTATTCATCATCCTGGTTCAAGGACATGTTATCTGGCTGATTCAGAAAATACAGATGCTCAAAGCTCACGGGCTCATCCGGGGAAGTGCTAGGCAGGAATAAAATTGTATTTCCAAGCCCTGCGAATCTCGAATCCAGATGTCCACGGCGAGGCTGCAGGGAGCAAGTCACCGATGTCTGTTTCCTCCCGAGCGTGAAGCTCCTGGAAGTGCGCCTCGTACTCTCCGTCCAGAGACAGAGAACGGAAAGGAGAAGGAATGAACCGAGTGGGCTCGGGCGGGAGGTAGCCCTCACCCACGGTCGCGGACGAGTCGTACGGGCAGCGGCGGGCAGGAGCGGCGCGGGGCGCAGCTCACGGGCGCCTAGAGCAGCGGGCGACCGGCTGGACCCCGAGGCCGCGAGCGGCGCGCTCGCTCCCGACGGCCGGGCGGGCAGAAGCCCCCAGTCCTCGGCCCCCGCGCAAGCGACGCCGGGAAATGCCCACATCCGGGAAACCTGCAGCGGAGTGCGGCGGCGGTGACACGGAGTGGAAGGCAAAATGGCGGCGGCGGCGGTGGCTTGGTGCTAAGGGGAGAGCCAGGTCCCCGCGACCCCCGCGACGGGCCGCGCTGGCCCGCTGCACTCCCCGGCGTCTCTCCCCGCCCTGCCCCACCAGGGTTACTTGGGGTCCCTGGGACGGGCTCCCGCCCCCTCCTCGCCCGCCCTCGGGTCCGTGGCCGCTGTCCAGAAGCCCTGCTCTCCCCTACAGGTATGTCCGGGGCCGGTGTAGCGGGTGGGGCTCACTCTCACCTCCCGAGCCCGAGTTGGCGGGCGGCGGGCGGTGGCCGCTGGGGCCCACGCCCATCACCGCTGGCGGGGGTCCAGGGGCTGCTGCGGACCGGCGGGCAGAGCCGGCCGGGTCCGGGCCTGACTTGGCTGGTTGCATTGACCTGAGCTAAGCCCTGCCCTGGGGAAGCGAGGGTTGGCCGCACCCGGTGCTGCAGGAAGAGCCCCAGGCTTTTGGGCCTCAGAGGTTCAGGTTTGGCTGGGAAGGGCTTGTCTAGCTGGCGGCCTTGCGCCGACTGTCTCCCTTCCACCCCTCCACCCCACCCCCAACACGCGAGTCACCGGTGTCTACGAGGGAAAATTGCAGTAAAAGAACGGCAGTTCTTCGGATGCCAGAGGGCCCTGATCCTGGATATACCTTGAAGAAGTCCTGGAAATCTCTGTTTCTAATCCATTGTAATTTTAGATTACTGTTCATAGTTGAAGTGGTGGGAGAGGTGGAGGGGTCTTTATGGAGAAGGAGTGTGTATATAAATACAGAAAATGAAGGAAAGACAGTTAAGGGAACGTGGTTTACTATAACATGAAACACAACTTGAGGTTCAAAGAATGACTGACTCTCAGGTGATTTGATTTATCCCCATTCTCTGAGTTCTGCAATGGAAAGTCATTTTCTAAGAGAATAAAGTTTAATGTTTGTCGACTTATGTTAATATGACTTTTAAGATATGTATCATCTAGAAGTTATTCATAAATCTAGTGAGCATAAGTATAGTCTTTCGCAGACGCTTAATACTATATCCAGTTTCAGAAGAGAATTTGAATGTCAGGATCATGAAGCTTGCTAGATCTTCATGGCTTATTTATTGAAGGTTAAAATTTTTTATCAGTTTTCCTCCATGAGGAGGGAAAGGTAGGACGTTATAATTGGAATGAATGTTCTTGACTAAGATGCCTGAGTTTGTGATTGTTTTAAGAAAGGTTGTCTCTTTCCTTTAAATAAGCTGACAGGTAAAATGGGCTAGTTGATTCCCTAAGGCAGTGGAAGAATTTGCCTGACTGAACAGTAAAAGAAGTAGCATTGTGTTCCTCTGATAGCCTGCTACTGTAGGAAACTAGATCATGACCCATGGTGGGAAAGGTACATTCTCTGCCTGAATATTGATTGAATATATCTTGCTGCTCTCTGAAAGCAAATAAAAAATACTTATGCTACATTTTTATGTATGATATCTGGCTTTCATTTTATAGGTTGTGTTTTGTTTTTGTTGCTACTCCTTGTTCTACCTAAATATAGTCTGGGAATGATTCTAGCTCTTGTTATTTAGTTATCGACTGAGATGTTTTGTTTATATTAGTGGGAGATTTTTTTTTTTTTTTTGAGTCAGAGTCTCTATCTATCACCCAGGCTAGAGTGCAGTGGCATGTTCACGGCCACCATAGCCTCTACCTGCTGTGCTCAGGTAATCCTTCCGCCTCAGCCTTCCAAGTAGCTGGAACCACAGGCGTGCGCCACCACGCCCAGCTAATTTTTTTAATTTATTGTAGAGGCAAGGCACCAACGTAGCATGGATTACAGAGGTAGTTTGTTTTGAAGAGTTCTTTTAAAAATTTTCTTTGCATAGTAATAATTTGAATTTTCACGTGTCATAATAGCAAAGATTTGATAATGCTAGTGTTGACCGACCATACCTTGTAGAGATTATAAGGAAGGCAGTCTGACAGTAAGTATCAGAATTTTAAATATGCATTCTCTTTCATCCAGCAATTCTACTTCTGGGAATTTATCTTAAGGATAATCAACAACATGTAGCATTTTTATTGCAGCATTTTTTATTAACTAATTTTGATACATATAAGGAATATGGTATATCCTGGTAAGCTGTGAAGCATAATAAAATGAACATCCATGAATTCACCACCTCAGAACTAGAATATGACCGATATAATGAAGTTATCAGTGTTTGCAATATTATTTTATAATAGCCAAAAAAAGGGGGGGGGAACAACCTAACTGTCCATCAGGGAAAAACTATAATACTAATACATCTACATGATGAAATTCATTTTAAAGATATTAAAAGAACTAGAGTTGACCTGGTCCTATTTTCTCAGTTCTGAAACATCACTAAACCTAAGACAAGCTATCTATTTAGCAATTTTTCAGGGGAAGAAAATAAGCATACGGTTTTTATTAATCATCAATAGCATACGTTTATCCATTCAATGGTATACTATTTTTATCAGTCACAGTAAAATTTGGGTCTCAGTCTTACTCATATTTAGAATCTGGGATTTCTCTGACTTACTTTGGGCTTTGGGTAGTTAATGCAACATTATGATAACATGCTGCTTTTCATAACCCTAGCTAATTATCTTCAACTTCTTTATTGCCTTTGTGATTAAGTATATAACTTTACGGCATATTGAAGAGTATTGGAATTTTATCTCCCATCCAAGTACAAACAGGCACAACCATACTTAGCCCTTGCAGATGAGATTGGGTGCGTTCAGGGTGGTGTGGCTGTAGACTGGAATTTTATCTTCCTTTTTGCATACTCTCTGTTTTGTTGTTGTTTTCCTCAATCAAGTTACTTATTGCTGGAAATTAAACAACTTCTTCTGAAGGTAATTCCAAAAGTTTTGACAAAGGCTTCATGTACTTTATGAGTCTCTTGCCTTTGAAAATTTCGTGATCTTGCTTAAATTTGCCAGTTATTTATATCTTTAATTATATTGCCTACTGAATGACAGTTTCAGCATACAATATTATATCGTAGTGGAGTCTTCAAAACATTTTGAGGATCATAAGTGGTGCTGCCCATGAAAATAATCCAACTGAGATGAGATTTCGCCTTTTATTTGTGGTTAAGTTAGGCATATACAGGGACTGCTACTCCAGAACTTTTCAGCTTTTAATATTGATCTTAAGATAGCCTCAGTTTTGGAAGTATTAAAATGTAGAAAAGCATGTATCTTTGAATCAAAGAAACATGATACTTATTACTGTGGGAAGGTGTTTATGGTATTACGTTATTCTTCTAGCAAATCGGGCCCTCATCAGTGGTAGAAGCTAGAGTCGTAGTGCCTATGGTCCACATGACCAGTAATGTCTCCATCAGGTCCAGGTGTGGCTCTGCTTGGTCAAGAGACCTGTGAAGTAATCTGCCCTGTGCTTTCTATGTTCTGTCTCTCTCACTGTGTCTCTTTCGCTCCCCAGCCCCGTTTTCTCTCTCTCCCTCTTACCACAATACACAGTATGGAACAAGGATTGGAGGGCCATAGTAAATACTCTTCCTAGAAAAGAAAAAGAGTGGGAGATAAACAGCAATTCCTGATCTATAGTAATTCTGAAATATCCCTAGGCAGATCTTGTGTAAGCCACCAGCTCTGGTGGTAGGGGAGATTGAACCTTGATCTTACCTGAGGGAAGTCGTTCATTCCTTGTTCTCCATGACCTTTGGCTGTTGTTCTCTTAGACCCTCCAAGATCTTTCTGGGATGTTCTTTTTCTGCTATCATCCTTGACCACATGTAAAGTGTGTGTTGGGGAAATATTCCTTCTTTGGAAGGTATAAATCTTCCTCAACTAGCTTACTGCTCATAGAAATTTGGGACCCAAGAGTTTTAAATTTTGAATAGACAAAGGCTTTTTGTAGTCTGAACTTGAGATGATTAAAAAAAAAAATTCCTCAAAGATAGTAAGCCTCTTCTGATCTCTTTGGTTTCCATCAGTTCCATATGTCAGTAACCACAACCAAAGTTTACATGTGTTAGTGACCTCATACAGAGATCTGAAAGCTTCCATTCCTCCTCTTCTTAGTTATTTGAGGCTGTTGGGTTTGAATGGGAAGGCTATTACCCTCAATATGATCTTTGCCACTGAGGCATTTGAGTTAGCTAAGAGGTTTCAGTGGACATTTGTGCCCAGTCTTTTAATCCTATCCCTTCCTGTTTGGGGTCTAGATGCAAGTTTGAGTCAGGGTCTCAATCTGTCGCCCAGGCTGGAGTGCAGTGGCACAATAATGGCTTACTGCAGCTTCAGCCTCCTAGTTTCAGGCAATCCTCCCATCTCAGCCTGCAAAGTAGCTGGGACTATAGATGCATGTCACGGTGCCCAGCTAATTTTTTTTTTTTTTTTTGTAGAGACATAGTCTTGCTATTTTGCTTAGGTTGGTCTAGAACTCCTGGGCTCAAACAATCCTCCTGCCTCAGCCTTCCAAAGTCTAGGATTATAAGCATGATCCACCATGCCGGGCCTAGACTTTAAATTTCTCAATTCTTTCTGTTCCCTTCTGTTTCTGCTTTCAGATCAGAAGCTTCTTTATTGAACTCATCATTTACTTATAATACTTTGCCAAATAGTCAGTAGCAGCCAATATACACTTCCAAGATTCTCTTTTCCAAACTCTTTCATAAGACTACAAGGTCAATAGACTCTTTGTATGAAAAGTGATTATAGGCAACAGCTTTACCAAATATTTTGCCACTGTAAAACATGGTTCTGCTTTTTTCCAGCTTCCTGTATCCATTACCTCACAGCCCTCAGCCTGACCACTAAGCCAATACTGCATAGGTTTTTGTTGTAGCAGCACCTCACTTCTAGGTACTAATTTCTAGGATAATGAAAGACTGAATGTACAGACAATGATCAGACCATATATGAAACTAGACCTCTGACCTAGTTAGTAGTAGGCCCAGTCAGGACTTGGTCAGTAACTATTAGCTTCCCTAACATTTGTGCCTCCTTCCGATTCAGGACCAATGAGAAAAAGCCAAATATACACCCCAAACCGTCATCACATGGGATGCCTACTTCTAGTTGCCCACCTCCAATTCCTCATGCCAAAAACCTATAGTCAGAGCATACCTGAAGCCTTCCTTTTTTTTTTTTAAAGTATACACCTTTGCCAAGCATAACTGACAGTGACTGTCTCCTTTCCCATAGCAAGTTCTAATTAAATAGGCTCTGCTTGTTCTCATTTGGGCTATTTCCATAATATTATTAGGTTGTTTTGTGGTAACATCCCAAAATATCAATGACTTAACAGAGTAGAAATGTTTGTCTTGTCCACAAAGTCCAGTAAGAGTTGGTAGGGGCTCTCTATCCAGTGGTTTAGGGATTCACCTTCCTTCCATATTGTGAAGCCACCACCTCAAAATGTGACCTACATTGCCACTGTCACTGAATCACTGAAGTAGGAAAGATACAGAAAAGCACACTGACTTTTAACTGCCTCACCCTTGAGATACGTCACATCTCCTTACCCAGCTTTGGCCACAACTATTCTGGGAAATGGAGGGAAGTACTGTATGTGAAATAGTCTCTGCCACAATACATTTATCAGAAGGAATTGGGTAAAGGTATTCTGCAGTTCCTCTATTCCAACGTTTTTGAAATAGAAGATACAGATAATCTTACAATTGAAATGAAAGTTTAAATGTAACGCTTCTGTGGTTTCCTCTGGAAAACTCATTTGAAGCAGTATTGTTTCATGGAAAATAATAATTTTTAAAAGAAATTCTGTGTATTTTAAATAAATATATTTGGCTGGGCTCGGTGGCTTAGCCTGTAATCCCGTGCCTTTGAGAGGCTGAGGTGAGTGGATTGCCTGAGCCCGCGGGTTCGAGAACCACCTGGGCAGCGAGACCTCATCTCTACAATAAATCAAAAAATTAGCCGGACGTGGTAGTGCACGCTTGTAGTTCCAGCTACTTGGAAGGCTGAGGCAGAAGGATCGCTGGAGCCCAGCAGGTCGAGGCTGCGGTGGCTGGGAGCAGCCACTGCACTCCAGTCTGGGTGACAGAGTGAAACTCCAATTCAAAATAAATAAATAAATAAATATATTTGAGAAAGAATATGTAGTAGAACCATTCCAAGATCCAGAACGCTATAATCATTTCCTTTTTTCTTCTTTAACTTTGTGTTTTGGAAAATTTCAAGCATACATGGAAATAAAGAGAATAGTACAATGAATCCTCATAGGTCCACCTTGCTACAACAGTCTTCACCATATGACCATCTTTGTCTCATCTATATCCCCATCCACTTCAGCAAACAACTAAATTACTTTGAAATAAAATTCCAGAAGTTATATTTTATTCACAAGTATTTCAACACATAGTTTAAAAAGATACACTTGAAATAAGTTTTCAGTTATATATACCTAAAACACATTGTTACACATATACCAGAACTCAGTCATTTCTGTGACCATTGTACACTCAGTGTTAGTATAGAGTTATAGAGACAAGGAGTAGCATGAATCTTTGGTCAGCATGTTCAAGTATATGCCATAGAATGAATCTCAGGAAATGCTCTGTCTGGGGGGATAATGTTAAATAAGATAAATTTGGGCAACACTACATTCTTGTAAGTGCACATGACTGTGTAAAAGAATAGAGATGTCATATTTTGTGTATTATGATCCCATTTTGGTTAACAGTAGTATATATTAGAATATGTATTGTTACTTGTGATTATTATGAGTTTCCTGTGGCTTATATAGCAAATTATTACAAACACGATGGCTTAAAACAACATAAATTTATTCTCTCACAGTTCTAGAGGCTTGAAGTCTAAAATCAAGGTGTCAGCAAGGCCACTCTTCCTCTGGAGGCACTAGTAGAGAAGCCATTGATTATCACTTTTCCAGCTGCTGTTGGCTGTTGGCATTCCTTGGCTGCTGACCACATCACTCCAGTCTTTGCCTTCATTACATTGCCTTCCTTTTTTTGTGTGAATCAGATCTCCCTCTGCCTCTCATAAGGCCACTTGTAATTGCATCTGGGTTTACCCAGTTAAACCATGATAATCTCTCCATCTCAAGATCCTTAACTTAATCACACCTGCAAAGTCCCTTTTTCCCAATAAGATAACATTTACAAGTTCCAGGAATTAGGAAGTGGATATCTTTTGAGAGGACATTATTCAGCTCACTGTTGAGTAAGGTGAATTAATAAGGAACTTATAGCTGGTGCTGTGGCTAACGCCTGTAATCCCAGCACTTTGGAAGACTGAGGGGAGAGGATTGCCTGCGCCCACAGGTTCGAGACCAACCTAGGCAATTTGATGAGACCTCGTCTCTGCAATAAATCAAAAAAATTAACCGGGTGTGGTGACACATGCCTGTAGTTCTGCTACTTGGGAGGCTGATGTGGAAGGATCACCTGAGCCCAGCAGGTTGAGGCTGTGGTGGCCAGAAGCATGCCACTGTACTCCAGCCTGGGTGATAGAGTGAGACTCCTACCAAAAAAAATAATAAATAACTAAGGAACTTATACTTTACATATTTGTATGTTATTTATATAAATACTTAAATTTGGGGGTTTTTTGAGTCTGAGTCTCACTCTGTTGCCTAGACTGTAGTGCAATGGCATGCTTATGGTTACCGGAGCCTCGACCTGCTGGACTCAGGTGATCCTTCTGCCTCATCCTCCCAAGTAGCTGGAACTACAGGCACACACTACCATGCCCGACTAATTTTTGTTAGAGACGAGGTCTCTCCAAGTTGCTTAGGCTGGTCTCAAACCTGTGGGCTCAGGCAGTCCTCTCACCTCTGCTTCCCAAAGTGCTGGGATTACAGGTGTGAGCTACTGCACCCAACTTAAATACTTAAGTTTTTCAATAAAGATGAATCCTTTTATAACTAGAAAAAATATGTATATTTTGTTTTCTTTTTTCTTTTTTTCTTTTTCTTTTTTTATTTAAGAGTCTCACTCTGTCACCCAGGTTTGAGTGCAGTGACATACTCATGGCCACTGCAACCTCGACTTGCTGAGCTCAGGCCATTCTTCCACTTCAGTCTTCCAAGTAGTTGGAACTACGGGCATGTGCCACCATGCTCAGCTGATTTTTTGATTTATTGTAGAGATGAGATCTCTCCAAATTGCTCAGGCTAGTCTGGAACCCCTGGGTTCACGCAGTGCTCTTGCCTCTCTCTCAGAGTGTTGGATTACAGGTGTGAGCCACCATGCCTGGCTTAAATACTTGAATTTTTCAATAAGGATGAATTCTTTTATAACTAGAAAAAATATGTATATAAATATATATATATATTGAGTAGGAGTCTCATTCTGTTGCCCAGGCTGGAGTGCAGTGGCACGCTCACAGCCAACACAGCTTTGACCTGCTGGACTCAGGCAATCCTTCCACTTAAGTCTTCCAGGTCGTTGGGGCTACAGGTGTGCACCACCATGCCTGGCTAATTTTTTAATTTATTATAGAGACAAGGTCTTGCCAGGTTGCCCAAGCTGGTCTCGAACCCCTGGGCTCAGGCAATCTTCTCGCCTCCACCTCCCAAACGGCTGGGATTACAGGTGTGTACCACACTCCTGGCTGTATATTCTTAACAATAAAAAGGAAGAATAAGTCACCTGCATTTGTAAGTTCAACAAATATTTTTGCACTGTTGATTAGGTCCCATTGTAGAAAAATAGAAGCACATGCTTTACTTTGACAGAAGCAAAACTGTGTGTTTTTTTCTTCTCTCTTAAAGAGAATGGTCTTGGAAATGGTAAAATAACAATAATAATAAAATGATAATTAACTTGTAATTGAAACTGGAAATAAGTGAGATATTAAAAGAATGCATAGATATTATAAATGAATTGCAACCCAGATACTGAGATGACTGACATGTGAGATTGTGCAACCAATGCTAATCCTTGATCATGGGGAAATTGTAGGTTTCAGAAGACTTGATATGGAACGTATTTTCACTCTTAGAAAGGGCCAGAGGTGAATTCTGCAAACTTTAAACTGGTGAGCTAAATGTTAAGCCTAGAAAAATTCATTAGTAAGCTTTTTCTTTTTCTTTTACTTTTTTTTTTGAGTTGGAGTCTCACTCCATCGCCCAGGCTGGAGTGCAGTGGCACACTCAATGCCACCCCAGCTTCTACCTGCTGGGCTCAGGTGATCCTTCCGCCTCAGCCTTCCAAGTAGCCGGAACTACAGGCGTGTGTTACCGCTGCCGGCTAATTTTTTGATTTATTATAGAGTTGAGGGCTCACCAAGTTGTCCAGGCTGTTCTCGAACCCATGGGCTCAAGCAATTCCCTCACCTTGACCTCCCAAAGTGCTGGAATTACAGGTTTGAGCCACCGTGCCCGACCTTTTATTTATTTATTTATTGAGTGAGTGAGTGAGGTCTCACTCTGTTGCCCAGTCTGGAGTGCAGTGGCAAGATCATGGCTCACTACATTCTGAACCTCTTGGACTTAGGTGATCCTTCTGCCTCAGACTTCTGAATAGCTGAGACTACAAGCTCATGCCAATCACACTTGGCTAATTTTTTTGTGGAGACGAGCTCTCGCTATGTTACTCAGGCTGGTCTCGAACTACCGAGCTCAAGCAGTCCTCCCACCTCTGCCTCCCAAAGTGCTGGGATTACAGATGTGAGCCACCACCCTGGCCACTAGTGAGCTATTAAATTAATATTTTTTGGAAAGCCTAGAAAAGAAAATGCTTATCATTAAGGACCAGCTTCCTTCATAAAACGCACCCTATGTCAGTCTTAGTTTGATTTATAAAATGATTATAAGTATATTGTAATATATTGTAGACAAAATATTTGTAATTTTCAGACAATGGCAAAGTTCATTTTTTTAACAAAATGGAAAAATGTAGGCTGCTTTTCAAGTAGAGTTTGACTAATTCGTAACTAATTTAGCAGTTGTACCAGGAAAGTACTGATTAATGAGGTGCAGTCATCAGGAAACTATACCTCTGGTGGTTGCTACAGGGCTTCATTCTGTCTAAGACCTGCTGCAAATATGTGTGTATGTGTGTATAATTAGTATCTATATATATTAGTATCTATATCTATAAGTATGCATTCTATTTTCATTTTTATTTTTTTTAAGTCATGGTCTCACTCTGTCACCCATGCTGGAGTGGCACAATCCCAGCTTACCACAGTCTTGACCTCGTGAGCTCAAATCACCCTTCCACCTCAGCCTCCTGAGCATCTGGGACTACTGGTGCACACTACCACACTCAGCTAATTATTATTATTATTATTATTTTTTAACTTGGAGTCTCACTCTGTTGCCCAGACTGGAGTGCAGTGGCCGCTCCCGGCCACCGCAGCCTCGACCTGCTGGGCTCCAGCGATCCTTCCGCCTCAGCCTTCCAAGTAGCTGTAATTACAGGCATGCGCTACCATGCCTGGCTGATTTTTTTGATTTATTGTAGAGATGAGGTCTCGTTGCCCAGGCAGGTCTCAAACCCACGGGCTCAGGCAATCCACTCACCTCAGCCTCCCAAAGGCGCAGGATTACAGGCTGAGCCACCGAGCCCAGCTCTAATTATTTTTTTGTAGAGATGAGATTTTGCTATATTGCCTAGACTGGTTTAAAACTCCTGGGCTCAAGCAATTCTCCTGCCTCTGCCTCTGAAAGTACTGGGATTACAGTTGTGAGCCACTGTGCCTAGCTAAATATACATTTTAAAAAATTAAAAATGAGTTTATTTTTAACAGTTCTGTTAAGATATGGTTTATATATCATAAAATGTATCCATTTAAAGTGTACAGTTCAGTGGTTTTTAGCATATTTACAGAGCAGTTCAACCATCACTATGATCTAACTTTAGAACAGAAAATGAGTTTATTTTATTTTTTGTTTTATTTTATTTTCAAGACGGTGTGTGGCTCTGTTGCCCAGGCTGGAGTTCAGTGGCATTACCAAGGCTCACTGCAGCTTCGACCTCCTGGGCTCAGGCAGTCCTTCTCCCTCAAGCCTCCTAAGAAGCTGGAATTACAGGTGCTCATCACCACACCTGGCCATTTTTTTTTTTTTTTTCTGTAGAGACAAGGTTTCACTATGTTGCCTAGGCTGGCCTCAAACTCCTGGGCTCAAGCAGTCCTCCTGCCTCTGCCTTTCAAAGTGCTGGGATTACAGGTATGAGCCACTGTGAGTGGCCTTATTTTATACATAGTATTTTGAAAATTGCTTTTTTTTTTTTGCTTAGAAATACATTATGGGTGTCTGTTTATGTCTCTACAGTTAAGACAGAAGTATGTACCTAAATGTCCATGAATTCTTGAATGGATAAACAAAGTGTGGTATATCCATATAATGAAATCTTTTTCAGCCTGATAGATACTAAAATATGAATGCTCAAAAACATTGTGCTAAGTGAAAAAAGCAGACACATAAAAGTCACATATTGTATGATTCCCTTTATATGAAATATCCAGAATAGGTAAATCCTTAGAGACATAAAGTTGATTAGCAAGCTGCCAAGAGCTGAGGGAAAAGAAGAATGGGGATTACTGCGTAATGGATTTCCTTTCAGGTAATAAAATGTTTTGGATCTAGAAATAGGTGTTGGTTGCACAATATGTGAATGTACCAAATGTCATTGAATTGCATGTGTACTTTAAAATGATTTTTTTTATGGCATGTGAATTTTACCTGAATTAAAATCTAGAGTAGCTCTCCCTTGTTTGATGAATAAAGTACAAATGCCTTACTTAATCTGGCATTCACCACTTTTTGTTACAGGTCCTGCCTCTTTCCAGCCACTTCTCCTTCCACATCCCCCCCCAAAAAGATAGAACTACGTCATTCTTTTTACATATGTCCTTGAGTTCTTACATCATATGTCATTCTTTTTAACTTAATCATATACTTTATAAATGTACTATGAATTTCTTGAGCAGTCCTCCATTGATGAGCAGCTAGATTGATATCATCTGTTGCTGTTCTAAATAAATCTGTTGCTGTTGCAAGGAACATATGACATCTTCACACACTTGTGTGTATGTTCCTTTAGTTGTATTGCATTGTTCTAATTTTTTATTTTTTATTTTTTTGAGTCAGAATCTCACTTTGTTGCCCAGGCTGGAGTACAGTGGCACACGGTTTACGGCCACTGCAGCCTCGACCTGCTGGGTGCAGGTGATCCTTCTGCTTCAGCTTTCCAAGAAGCTAGAACTACAGGTGCGTGCCACTATACCCAGCTAATTTTTTTATTTATTGTAGAGATGACGTCTTGTCAAGTTGCCCAGGCTGGTCTTGAACCTCTGGGCTCAGGTAGTCCTCACACCCCTGCCTCCCAAAGTGCTGGGATTACACATGTGAGCCACCGCGTCCAACTGCATTGCTCCTTTTAATCCTTGTTCAGTCCATAAGATAGATGTTACTCCAACCATTTTATGCTTCAGGATCAGTTTCAGAGAATTAAATGCCCAAGTCCACATTGCTAATTAAAAGAACAGGTACTTGAATCCCATTTTTTGTTGTTTTTCCAATTTTAAGTGGTATGCTTTTCTAACACTTATAGGATTTTGATAGATTAGAGTGTATTCAGAAGAGCCTGAGTAGAACTAGGAGACAGTTGAAGGAACGAGGGGTATTTAGGAGGCATGTATTTACTTTATTTGTTCAAGATACATATTTATTAAGCCCTTATGTATGCCAAGTCCTGCTATAGGTGGTGGACAGATAGTGATTACAAGACAAACAAGGTCATCTGCTTTCATGGTGCTTTTATTTCAGTAAGGGAGAAATGGATACTTAACAAGTAAATAGGTTAGATACTTTTAGATAGTAGTAAGTACTATCAAGAATATAAAATAGAAGCTGGGTGTGATGCAGTGCCTGTAATCACAGCTACTCAGAGTCTGAGATGGGAGTATCACTTGGATTCCATGAGTTTGAGGCTGCAAAGAGTCATGATACACCACTGTATTCTAACCTAGACAATAGAGCCAGACCCCAGCTCTTAAAAAAAAAAGAAAAGAAAGAAAAAAAAAACAGGAAAAAGTTCTTTGAGGAGATAACATAGGGCTGAGACCTAAGTGATAAGAAGGCAATATTTAAATATGTTGATATTTTCATGTAGCATGAGTGGTGATTACATTTAACGAGAATAGAAACAGGCTCCTAGTACATGATAATTAGCATTGTTTCAAATCCTGGCAGTACCAGTCAAACACTATTTTATCCAAACTCTCTGAATTTCGGTTTTTGTATCTACAAAGTAGAGATAGCATACCTACCTCACAGAGCTATTAGGAGGGCTAGATAACTAGGTAGGCAAAATCCTCTAGTACGGCCCATCATAGACCCTTAGTAGTCTGTGAGTGAGATTTCACAATGCTCCATGTGAAGAAAAGTTTTCTAACAATTATTGCAGATCACAAATGGAATGACTTTCTTAAGTTAGTGATTTTCCCATTAGTGAGGGTCATTTAAGTAGCCTTTAGATAACTATTCTTCCAGTGTATCATAGAAGACGTTTGCTGGGCGTGGTGGCTCAAGCCTGTAATCCCAGCACTTTGGAAGGCTGAGGCAAGAGAATTGCCTGAGCCCAGGAGTTCGAGACCAGCCTGGGCTACTTGGTGAGACCTCATCTCTACCAGAAATCAAAAAATTTGCTGGGTGTGGTAGCACAGGCTTGTAGTTCCAGCTACCTGGAAAACTGAGGCAGAAGTATCACCTAAGCCCAGCAGGTCGAGGCTGCGATGGCTGTGAGTGTGCCACTGCATTCCAGCCTAGGCAACAGAGTGAGACTCCAACTCAAAAAAAAAGACGTTCATGCATTAAGTGAGAAATAAGACAAGGTGACCTGAAAGATTCTTACCCATGTCCCATCATTGATAAGCTTAATATCTCCAGAATCCCAGTCTACAGCTTGAGAAATAAACCCGAGCATCTGTTTTTGAAGCATAAAGGGGTCTTCTGGAATAGTGGTTTAAAAACGTTTTTAAAAGCAACAATACCCTTTCTTCCAAAGAAATTTTATACTGAAGTCTAATTTGTAAAATCTAAAATTTGGGCTGCTAGGTAAAGTTGATAATGAGAGATTCACATAGTAATCCCTTGCATTTGTATATGTTTTGTATGCTTACTAAAGCACTTTAAAAAACCATTTCTTTTTAACTTTTAATGTTTTTATTTAAAGATGTAGGGTATAATTCAGGGTTAGGTATACAAATGTTCATTATGCAGGTACCCTTGTTGATGAGGTGTGCCCCCCTCCCTTCCTCAGGCAGATTCCCACTACTGCCTAAAGCACTCTTAAAATTTTTTTTTCTTTTTTTGGCCAGAAGCAGCGGCTCACACCTGTAATCCCAGCATCTTGGGAGGACAAGAGGAGGACAAGGTGAGAGGATTGCTTGAGCCCAGGAGTTCAAGCCTGGGCAACAAAATGAGACCTCGTCTCCACAAAACATCAAAAAATTAGCTGGGTGTGGGGGTGCGCTTGTTGTCCCAGCTACTTTAGAAGCTGAGGCAGAAGAATTTGCCTGAGCCGAGGAGGTTGATGGTGCAGTGAGCCATGATCATGTCCTCAGTACCTCAACCTGGGCAACAGAGTGAGACTACAAGTAAAAATATGTATGTATATATTTTTAAATCATCATACTACTTGAGGTCAGTCCTTTTTTTTTTTTTGAATCTCACACTGTTTCCCTGGCTGGAGTGCAAGGGCATGCTCATGGCCACCACAGCCTCCACCTGCTGGGCTCAGGTGATTCTTCTGTTTCAACCTTCCAAGTAGCTGGAACTACAGGTGTGTACTACCACGCCTGGCTAATTTTTTTGATTTTATTGTAGAGATGAGGTCTTGCCAAGTTGCCCAGGCGGGTCTTGAACCCGCGGGCTCAGGCAATCCACTCACCTCAGCCTCCCAAAGGCGCGGGATTACAGGCTGAGCCACCGATCCCGGCTAATTTTTTTGGTTTATTGTGGAGATGAGGTCTCGCCATGTTGCCCACACTGGTCTCGAACCCATGGGCTCAGGCCATCCTCTTGCATCACCTCCCAAAGTGCTGGGATTACAGGTGTGAGCCACCACGCCCAGTTTGTCCATTCTTATTGGCTAGAAAACAGGCATAGAGGCAGTGCACAGTGGCTCACACATATAATCCCAGCACTTTGGGAGGCAGAGGTGAAAGGATTGCCCAAGCCGAGGAGTTCCACACCAGCCTGGGCAACTTGGTGAGACCTATCTCTACAATAAATCAAAAAATTAGCTGGGCATGGTGGCACACACTTCTAGTTCCAGCTACTTGGAAGGCTGAAGCAGAATGATTGCCTGAGCCCTGCAGTTTGAGGCTGTGGTGGCCATGAGCATGCCACTGCACTCCAGCCTGGGCAACAGTAAGACTCCAACTCAGAAAGAAAGAAAGAAAGAAAGCAAGCATAGATAGTTTAAGCAAGTTGTCTTGATCCTAATCCTCAATGGCGTCAGAACTATAACCTGACTCCCTTAACCCCTATATCATTGGGGTTTTCTTCTAATACTTGGTACTACTTTATTAGTCATTTCATAACTTTTATTTATTTTTTTCCTTTATAGGGTTATTTAGATTGTAAAGAATTTTAACATTTCTGAGGATTTCCTCGAAGGATCATTTTTACTTTGCTCAAAAGAAAGCTCTGAACCTATCAAGATTTTTAAAGAAGTCCTTAGAGTGGGTTACATATATAGATGTTTTCATGAAGAGGAGTGAAAAGCCAGAAGGGTATAGACAAATGAGGCCTAAGACCTTTCCTGCCAGTAACTACACTGGCAGCAGCCGCCAGATGTTGCAAGAAATTCGGGAATCCCTTAGGAATTTATCAAAACCATCTGATGCTGCTAAGGCTGAGCATAACACGAGCAAAATGCCAACTGAAGATCCTCGACAAGTCAGAAATCCACCCAAATTTGGGACCCATCATAAAGCATTGCAGGAAATTCGAAATTCTCTACTACCATTTGCAAATGAAACAAGTTCTTCCTCCCGAAGTACTTCAGAAGTTAATCCACAAATGCTTCAAGACTTGCAAGCTGCTGGATTTGATGAGGTAAGAACTTTTAAAGACAAAGGAAAGGATTCTTACCTTTGCTACATAACATCCTTCAGTTGATATCGCAGAAATGCTTCCTTTGAGAAAGATTTGACTATGTATACAAATTTGTGCATTCTGTCAGCAAAGAATTTTATGTTTGCAATTATTTAGTTTCTTCTGTGATACTTATTAAATTCTGGAGTTTCTGGAATTTAAAAGGCCAGGTCATGATGTGAAAGTGCTATTGCCAGGCTTGGTGACTCAACCTGTAATCCCACGCCTTTGGGAGGCTGAGGTGAGTGGATTGCCTGAGCCTGTGGATTCGAGACCCGCCCGGGCAGCGAGACCTCATCTCCACAATAAATCAAAAAATCAGCCGGGCATGGTAGTGCATGCCTGTAATTCCGGCTACTTGGAAGGCTGAGGCGGAAGGATCGCCGGAGCCCAGCAGGTCGAGGCTGCGGTGGCTGGGAGCGGCCACTGCACTCCAGTCTGGGCGACAGAGTGAGACTCCAACTCA
>NW_007212592.1:81772-123691 GCF_000164805.1 Carlito syrichta
CAAAAAAAAAAAAAAAAAAAAAAAGCAAGTGCTATTGAAGAAAGACCTAAGTGATGATAGGGGAAGGATGTCTGCTTGTGTGAAATATGAGCTTGGTGAGCTGAGCGACTGCTGGGGAAAGGATGGTTCCAAGGATATGTAGTATATATATACTACATATCCTTATTGATAGTAGGGAGAAAACTATAATCATAAATTTGATCAAGCAGTTATGTGCTCAGGCCCAAATCTTAAACTCACAAAAACTAACACAATTTCAGTTCAGGCCAAACTATCTCAAGTCTTTAATATTTTACCTTCGGAATTCATTTTAAAATTTTTTCACAGCACGTGTATTTAATCTTACTTTGTTTAGGTTATTAATAAAATTTGCTTCTTATGATAACATTCCTTATAAGGATGAATATTATTGGTAGTAGATATCGTTTTAGATAAATAGTGATTGTGTAAAGTGTAAATGTGAATAATTGTTAATTACATTTTTAAAAATTATAGTAACTTTTTTCCTGATGATAAAGTTATTACCTATTCTCTGTTAAAGATTATAAGGTATAAAAAAGAAACTGAAAATTATCTTTAGCTCCATTACACAAAGGTAACTACCCTTAAACTTTCTTCGCTATTTTTATTTTTATTTATTGAGTTGAAGTCTCACTTTGTCGCCCAGACTGGAGTGCTGTGGCATGCTCCCGGCCACTGTAGCCTTGACTTGCTGAGCTCCTGAGATCCTTCCATCTCAGCCTTCCAAGTAGCTGGAACTACAGGCTTGCCTCATCTGCCTGGCTAATTTTTTTAAATTTATTGTAGAGATAAGGTCTCGCCAAGTTGCCCAGGCTAGTGTCGAACCTGTGGGTTCGGGCAATCCTCTCTCCTAGGCCTCCCAAAGTGCTGAGATTATAGGTGTGAGATACTGCACCCAGCCTAATGTAGACAGTTTTAAGACATCAAGGGGGCCTTGGTCATGCACTATTCTTTATCTCTTGGTAATGATAACAAAATTGCTTTACATTACAAAGATATATTAGGTCTATTATAATCACACTATTTCAGAATTGTCACCTAATGACATTAACCCTTTGCACTCAGAGATATCAGAAAACGAATCACTTTATATTAAATAGTATGGTGTTGGAACCAGTTATTTTATTGTAATGATATTTGGCTTATAATGGAATTGTGGACATTGAAGAACTTATGACAAAAAAATCAAAATTTTATATTTTTCTAATATGTGTTAATGTGTGAAACAGTCACCAACATGCATTGTAGGTTCATTGATACATGGTGTGTAATAGTAATTCATTTGACATCTTCTGCTTGGTGATTTTCATTTCTTTTTTTTTTTTTTGAGTTGGAGTCTCACTCTTTCACTCAGCCTGGAGTGCTGTGGCACGCTCACAGCCACTGCAGCCTCAATCTGCTGGACTCAGATGGTCCTTCCACCTCAGCCTTCCAAGTAGCTGGAATTACAGGCGTGTACCACCATATCCAGCTAATTTTTTTATTTATTGTAGAAATGAGGTCTCCCCAAATTGTCCAGGCTGGTCTCGACCCCCTGGGCTCAGGCAATCTCTAGCTTCTGCCTCCCAAAGTGCATGCCACTGCACTCCAGCCTGGGCGACACTTTGGGAGGTGGAGGTGAGAGGATTACCTGAGCCCACAGATTGGAGACCAGCCTGGGCAACATGGCGAGACCTCATCTCTACAATAAATAAAAAAAATTAGCTGGGCATAGTAGCGCTTGTCTGTAGTTCCAGCTGTTTCAAAGACTGAGGTGGAAGAATTGCTTGAGCCCAGCAGATCGAGGCTACGGTGGCCATGAGTAGCATGTCATTGCACTCCAGCCTGGGCAACAAAGTGAGACTCTAAAAAAAAAAAAAGTCTTTTAAAAATAAAAACCAACATAATAATCACCAAAATCACAACCGAACTTCCAGTGCATTTAACAAGAATATGATTTCCACAATATTGGAAAAGTGTATTGGGTGCTAATTTTCTTATCAACTGAGATGATACTGCTGTGCGATAATAGCATAAATACAGGTACAATTCACATGGCTTACCATTTTAAAATTAAGCATTCCCTGGTGAATTTTAATTTGGGATGTTTTTTATTTTATTTTATTTTAGCAGAACCAGGGTCTTGCTTTGTTGTCCAGGCTGGTCTTGAACTCCTGGCCTCAAGCGATCCTCCCACCTTAGACTCTCAAAACACTAAGATTACAGGCATGAGCCACCGTGCCCAGCTGTATCATTTTAAATTTGCACATAAAGTGAAGTTTATTAACTTCACTACAAGTTTGCAAAGCTTGACTGGATAAAATATGACCCCATCGTACCTTTGTATCAGTTAGGGATTAAGTTTGGTTGCTTTTAGCAAAAATACTAGTAATAATGCTTTAAACAAGATAGTGATTCAGTTTGTATAGCTATCACCGGCTCAACGTCTTATGTCCGTTCCTGTCGCTCTTTTTTTTTTTAATTTTTTTATTTATGTATTTATTTATTTTCCTGGCGCTCTTATGAGTCTTTTGTTTTTTTACTTCTTGGTGGCAACATGCTCTAGCCACAGGTATCATATCTAATTGCCTAGGAAACAGGATGCAGGAAGGACCAGTACTTAAATCAGGCATAACAAATTTTTCCAGAAGCCCTTGCTTCTTCCATCAAAATCAGTAACTTTTTCAAAGAAAGGGAGAATGGAAAGAATGGATCTTAGCAGGAAACGAGTGTCTACCATAGCCTTTCGTTGATTGGTCTCACATTCATCTCTAGTTGTTTCACATAGGAGGATCATCTGTCAGAAGCCTAGTAGTCTCACTAAATCATTTCTCATTTTAAAATACCATTTGAAATACTGACTCCTCTAAGCCAAGTAAGTAGTTGGCTCCTTCCTGAAAAATGCATGTCAGGATACTTTCTGCCTGACAGTAAATAATTTGTTTACATATAACATAAAGGACAAGGAGTGGAGGAAGACAGCCAATATTTGAGCTCCAGGCACTGTGCTTTGTGCTTTACATGTTTTCTTATTTAATCCTCACATCAACCCTGTGAGCTTATTACAGGTGAAGAAACTGAAGCTCTAAAATGTGAGATAATCTTGCCAAGGGTCACACAATTCTAAAGTAGAGCTAGTGGAACTCAAACTCCGATCCATCCAAATCAAAATCTTCTGTATTTTCTATCATACTCCTAAAGTCTTCATCACATAATCATATATAGTCGAAATATCTTCTACCATTTGTCCTATATTTGCATCCTATAAATACAGTTATCTGAAAATGTAAACCTTAGGAGGATAAGAACCAGAACTACATGGTGCTCTTACTAGTATGCACAATGGCAAAAGTACTTAATAAAATGCTTTAATGATATAAAATATAGTTTTTAATATTTTGATTGATTCCTTTATAATTATTTGATCATCTCTGATTGTTTACAGCAGAATGAGACTAAGAATGAGAAATGATTAGTACAATGTTGCTATGATTGTACCCAAAGAAGTTAATCCCAGAAGGAAATAGTAATATATTACATAAAGATGAAAATATTAAGGAAATATTTTAGGGTTTGTTTTGTTTTCTTTAGTGATTTGAGATTGGGGGGGCTTTTTTTCGTTATTGTTTTTAGTCATTACAGACAGGACATTAATATTATGGTTTGAGTCTCTGTTCTTCACAATTACGAATTTCTCTAATGGAACTCATAATGTTCTTTCCCTCATATTAATTATAAGATGTAAATTTTGTTTTCTTTTTAAACTTTATATCAGGATATGGTTATACAAGCTCTTCAGAAAACGAATAACAGAAGTATAGAAGCAGCAATTGAATTCATTAGTAAAATGAGTTACCAAGATCCTCGACGGGAGCAGATGGCTGCAGCAGCTGCCAGACCTATTAATGCCAGCATGAAACCAGGTGATTAATCAACTTTTTTCTAATCTCTTTTTTTTAACTGTATAGTTTAAAAATACTTAAGTATATCAAATCTTTGGTTTTAGAAATTATTAAAAGCATCTCAGCAAATGTAAGTCTCTAATTAAGATGATAATGTTATAGTATTATACCAAAATGAATTTAAGGGAAGGGTCCTTACATTTAAAAGTTAATAGGTAATTCTGATAAGCAGCAGTCTAGGTTGAGAACTACTTTATTGGCTATACTGAAACTGAAATATCTTTCCCCCCAATAACATTAATCAAACTGTTCCTTTTTTCTTTTTATAACTTTTATATTTTATTATGAGAGTAAAATATGTTCATCATAGACTTTTTGGAAAGCAAATAAACAATAAAATAAGACACTGTTAATAACCACAATATTTTGGTGTGTTTTGTTTTCCAGTCTTTTTTCCTGTGGGAAACCTGAGTGGTTTATGTATGTATAGTGTGATTCTTGTTTTTTAAACAAAAAATGAATCATACTACAACCTGCTTTATTCATTTAATATACTCTAACTTTCCTTGCTAGTAAATGTTCTAAAAAACATTTTTATTAACCACATTAAAATAGATTTATCACACACTTTATTTAACCAGTCACCCGTTTCTGGCACATTTGCCTTGTTTTCTTTTTTATTTGCTATTACGGACAGCATGGCAATAATTACCCTTATAACTAAATCTTTGTACATACTTGATTTCCTAAAAGTAAACTTTAGAAGACTTGCAAAACTTAAGGCTTTTCATGGATATCGCTGTCTAGAAAGGTGGTACCAACTTATATTCTTCCTGTCAGTCTACTGTGAGAATGCCTAAATTTGTAAAGCCTGGGTATTACCATTTTTGTCTATTTAATGACTGTGGAACACTGTCTTATTTTACATCACATTTCTTTGGTCACTAGTGAGGTTAAACATTTGTTCATTGGTTATTTTTAAATTGCCATTTAAGCTTTTTCTGCATCTTGTGTTTGTCTTTTTAAAAATTTATTTATAAGAGGGCTTTACTCATCCCTCTTTTCAGTCAACAAATTTCTATTGGTCAGCCACTTTTCAGGCCCTTTGCTCAGTATTAGGTAAGTTCGTAAGTTCATGCCCTTTTATGGAGCTTGCATTCTAGTAAAGAAGATCAAATAATCACATAAATACATGTTGAATTATAGCTGTATAGGTGTGAATGAAGAGAGGAGAGCTACATAGTATTGTAGATTCTATAATATATAGAGGGTTTTTTTTTTTAACTAATCAAGATTAGAGAAAACCTTCCTAAGAAATTGGTATTAGAGCTGATATCTGAAGAAATACAGGGTAACTGGGGATGGGTTGAGTGAGGAATAATGTCCCTATGCAAGGTTGCTTTGGCAGGTTTTGATGCCACAAGGAACTGAAAGTGACTAGAGCACTGAAAACAAGAATGTGAGATGTGACTGGAGATGTCCATAGGAGCATAACTGCAGGACTCTTTTATTAATTTTATCCTAAAAGTAGCAGAAAATTATGGAAGCATTTCAGTCAGGGTATTGACATGATTAGATTTGTTTCAGAAAGATAGCCGCAGTGGATGACAATGGATTAGAGATAAGCAAGGGAGGATATGGGATAGGCTTGATAGGAAATTTAGTAGTTCATGAGAACTGAAGGTAATTTGAACTAGGGAGATGCCAGTGGAGAAAAGTGAATTAATTAAGAGGAATAAGAGCAGGGAAATTGACAAGGATTTGGTGATAGATTACACATGAGAGATAATGATGGAGGGGGATAACTCTTAGGTTTGGTTTAGAAAAACAGATGGATAGTAGTACCCTACATTAAGAAAAAGAATGTTAGGAGAGAATGAGATTTAGTAGGAAAGATCATATGTCTGGCTTTGGCCATAAGTTTGAGTTAGATTCATGGATTTATCTGAGTGGAAATGTCAAGGAGGAAGCTGGATATGTATGTGTGAGCCATGCATATGAAATTGGTCACCTAAGGGAGAGAGCACAGATGAAAATGTTAAATGATGGCCTGCAATCAAGCCTATTATTTAATAACTGGTAGGGGAGGATAAACCTGCAAAAGAGACAGAGAAGAATTAGCTAAGAAAGAAGGAAGAAAACCAATAAGGTTTTTAGTGTCTAGGAAGCCAAGGGAAGAAAAGTTTCCAAAAGGGGAAAGGAATGATCAAAATGCCAAATACTCCTAAGAAAGTGACACTGGGCTGGGCTCGGTGGCTCAGCCTGTAATCCCAGCACTTTGGGAGGCCGAAGTGAGTGGATTGTCTGAGCCTATGGGTTCAAGATTAGCCCAGGCACTTGGCAAGACCTTGTCTATGCAATAAATCTAAAATTACCCGGGTGTGGTAGTGTGCATCTATAGTTCCGGCTACTTGGAAGGCTGAGGTGGAAGAATTGCCAGAGCACAGTAGGTTGACACTAGGGTGGCTGTGAGTGTGCCACTGCATTCCAGCCTGAGCAACCAAGTGAGACTCCGACTCAAAACAAAAGGAAAAAAAAGAGAGACTGACCAAGATGAGAGCTAGAAAATATTTTGTTGGCTTTAGTGACATGGTGTATTAGTTTGTTAGGTCTTCCATATCAAAATACCACAGACCGAGTGACTTCAAAAATATAGATTTATAGATTTATTTTCTTATAGTCCTAGGAGCTATAAGTCCAAGATTAAGTTGCTGGCAGGTCTGGTTTCTTCTGAGGCTTCTTTCCTTGGATTGCAGATGGCCACCTTCTTGCTGTGTCCTCACCTGGTAGTCCGTCTGCATGTAAATGTACCTGGTGTCTCTCTCTCTATGTCCAAGTTTCCTCTTATAGGGACACAGGTCATATTGCATTAGGGCCCACCTCTAATGACCCCATTTAACCTTAATTACCAAATATATAGTCATATTTTGTCATACTAGGGAGTTAGGATTTCAACATATGAATTGAGAGTTCAGCCCAAACAAATGGGGTAGCTTGTTTCTGTCCAGTTATGAGAGTATAATTAAGATTAGAGTGGGTTGAGGACTATGGATGTGAAGTAGTAAAGAACACAAATGGAATTTCTTTGAGAAGTCTTTATATGAGGAGAGAGTGTTTTCTTTGAGAATTTCTTTGAGAAGTCTTTATATGAGCAAGAGTAGTGCTTCTTAAGCTATCTGTCATTGATCTTTGAAATTTCCAATTCATTGTGAATTAATAATTTCTTGAAATACAATAAAAATAAATTCTTAGAAATTTAAAATTTTAAGTGACATACAAAATATAAGTTTAAATATCTTAGATTTAACAGACATAAAATTACTGTGAGATTTCTCAATCATATTCTCAACTTTTATACTTATCTCATAGAGGTGAAGATCAGTTTATGGACACTCACCAAGTAACATTTTGAAGTCTATGTATGGGAGTGAAAGGAGAATATTAATAATAATAATATTATTATTATCATATCATCATCATCATCATTATTTTTGCATTGAGGCCTTACTCTGTTGCCCAGATTGGAGTGCAGTGGCACAATCATGTCTCACACCAGCCTCAACTTGCTGAGCTCAGATGATCCTCTTGCCTTAGACTCCCAATTAGTTGGGACTACAGGCACAGGCCACCATACCCAGCTGATTTTTTAAATTTTTCATAGGGACAGGATCTCATTATGTTGCCTAGGCTGATCTCAAACTCCTGGGTCAAGTAATCTTCCTTCTTCAGCCTCCCAAAGTGCTGGGATTACAGGCGTGAGCCACCATGCCCAGCCTGATTTTTTTTTTTTTAAAGGAAAGGCTTAAACAAGTTTCAAAGATGATTGAAGACTTCAGTTAAGAGAATAAAATTAAATATTCAAAAAAGGAAGATCAAATAAGGTTCCTGAGAAGCCAAAGTATAAGATAAAGGATGATTAACCTTAGATGGAAAGAGGAACAGCCATTCTTCTCTAACAGCAGCAAGCCAGCCTAGCTTATATATGAAAAGGGGGGACCCAAAAGAAAACCTAGAATTTATTTACAAAAAAATTGTGTATTTATTCTTACGTGTTAAAATTTCAGTCACCTTCACTCTCTGTTTGATGCAATATACCTATTTTTCCACTGCTCAAAATAGTTTTTGAACTCGTCAATTTTGATGCTCTTTAGTGCTTTGGATAGTTTTTGTTTCATCTCTTCTACATTGGCAAAACGTTTCCCTTTAAGGACTTTTTCATCTGGGGAAACAAACTAAAAAAAAAAAATCGGTTCTGGGTGAAGTGGGGTGAATAGGGAGGATAGGGCATAGGGACCATGTCATTTTTTTGTCAAAAACTGCTGGAAACTCAGTGTGATGTGGTCAGGTTGTTCATGTAAATCGCCCATCTTGAAATGGGCAAATGCATGGAAAGAATCTCCAAAAAAAATTCCCTGAAGCCATTTGCAGCCTCTCACAACAGCACTAGATGTTACACTGATGCTAATAGGTTCCTAGAACACTCATCTAGTAGAGGAAGCCCGTACCACAAGGGGCCCAGCCTCCAAAAGATAATTCTGGATTTTTTGGGGGGGTCCCCTCTCATAGGTAAGATAAGGAAGTTACTTTCTGATGTCATCTGTTTTGTCTGAAGTATAAAATCAGGTCATTTTCTAAGAGTGAAGCCTGATGAATAGGGCAAGCAGTTTGAGGAGACGGAGGACTGGCAACAGTGGAGCCAAAGAAAAGAGTAGAATTTCCTGGTGGTCTGAAGCCACTGGAAGTTGCTGATTATGAATTGATAGTAGAGTCAGGCTACCATTACATCCCCTTTCTATAGGCGTGCAAAAAAAAAAGTTGGAATTACCCATGACTGGAATTCTACTAAACAAGAGCAAAATAAGATAATATTGCTGAAAGAGTGATTTAAATCCTTAATCAGAGAATGTTCCTTCTATGCTTTTATTGGCTTCTCGTTTCTTCCAGACTCCTGTCTGTGGCCTAGCTTCCTCTCAAGAGCCCAACTAGTACACTCTTTTCCACACTTCCTGCTCTCTAGTCATGCCAGATTTCTTTTTGTTCTTGGAAAATACCAACCTCCCACCTTAGGATCTTTACCCCATCTTGAGTCATATGTCATCATCTCAGAGGAGCCTTTTCTGACACCTGAATCTCCTCCCTTTCTGTCCTCCTGTTACTGTCTATCTTCTGACACCATTTATTTTTCATTCATACAGCATTTATCTCACCCTAAAGTTACCTTGTTTATTTATTCGTTTATCGTCTGTCTTCTCCCCTAGAATGTAGTTCAGTAGGGCCAAGGGTGTTCACTTGTTCCCCAGTGTACTTGGATTGCTTAGAGCAGTGCCTGGCATACAGAGGAAACTCAATAAATAATGAATGAATAGAAAAGAAAGGAGAAAAGGAATACAGAGAGAAGAAAAAAGTGATGGTCCATGGGTTTAAATTGCATAAAGTATGTCATAAAGAAAAAAGGAGGAGGACTGGTGAAGTAGAGGATTAATCTTGGAGATCTTGATGAGGTTGGAAAACTTTTGTAGTAGGAGTAAACAAAAAAAAAGGGAAGTGTGGTCTGAGAGTACAAACCTTACATTAATGATTCTGAGAGAAGAGCAGATATAGGTGATATCAGAATTTGAAATACAATCTTAGGAGTGGTACTTGACATGGAGTGGAGGAGGGGAGGTCAAGAAGCTAAGAGATGAGGGCAATCCATGTGGATGTTGAGGTTACAGTATGATAGCAGGGCTCAGGGCAGACCAAATGCCACAGTTGTGGGTGAATGAGAAAGCAAGTAGGAGCTCATTAGGTGAGAGAAATGAGTGTGACCTACCGAATAGCATGAACTTCAAAAGAACAAGTTTTTTTGTGTTGTTTGTTTTTTAGAACAGGCTTTTTAAAAGGAATAATAATGACCTGGAAGCATAAATGACAGTAGAACCCTATCTTTTGGCCCAGTTTATTTTTAAAGAAAACCGTAATTTCAAATAGCTGAAAGGAAAGTAATGTCAGCAGAAGAAAACCAGCTTTATGGAGGTGGCAGAAAAACTTGGGAGCAGAGGTTTGTGGTACAGGAGCATTTTCAGGTTGTAAAGAATGGGTCTAGAGGCATAGTGGAAAGGACTGGAAAGTAGCAGAATATGGAGAGCTCCATGGGAGGTACAGAACCTCAAGGATGGCCATGAACTCTAAAAGCTGGGTGAGTGACATGGTGTATTTGGCCTCAGCTGGCAATCTAAGGAAAGTGAGACAAAGCCTGGTGGCCAGAGGACCTGTCTGACTTGCCCAGAATGATGATTTTCCCTGAAGTCACAGTCCCAAAATGCTGCCTAGCCTAGATGAAAGGGAATGTTAAACTGTACATTCTGAACACATACTGCTATTTTTTCATATGGGTTATTTAATATATTTTTGCCCAGGGTGATGTTGACTTTTCAAATGTATGGATTTTCTTGTTTTACTTTTTTTTTTTAGTTTGTGGTTTTACTCTGTTGCCCAGGCCAGAGTGTGGTGGTACAATCATGACTCACTTAACCTCGAACTCCTGGGCTCAAGCAGTCCTGCTTCCTCAGCCTCAGTAGCTAGGACTACAGGTGTATACCTGGTTAATTTTTTTTTTATAGAGATGAGGTCTTGCTATGTTGCCCTGTCTCAGTTTGAGGCTGATCTCAAACTCCCAGGCTCAAGCAATCCTCCCCCCTCAGGCTCCCAAAGTGCTGAGAGCCTGTTTACTTTTAATGGTGATAAATGTTTTGTGTATTTAGACAAAAGTAGAGACTTTTGTCATGCTTGGGAAGACATTCCCAAGAGATATAAAAGAAGTACCCCAGTATTATTGAATGTTCACTTGTTTGCCCCAGTACTTTGTGATTTCATCTTCAGTATTTAAATATTACTCTTCTGGAATATATATTTTTATGTATTGTCTTTTATACTAATGTATTTTATATGTTTCTTAAATGCATCCTATATTTTTCCTAAGTGACTAAACTATTCTATTTTAAACACTTCCTTTTTTATTGTATATTTTCTTGCTTGTTTTATTTATTTGGAAATTCTGTTTAAGACAAAGTCTGTAAACTCTGCCTTATTTAGTGCTCAGTGAATTACCGCCTACTATTTTTCTGTTTTAAGAGCCATATTAAAATATGTTTAAAATTACTAGTTGTATCTATTAAAATTACAAACGGACATACCCTTTGGTTCAGAAATGCCACTTCTAATAATTTATCTAAAAATATATATATTCATAGATATGAAATTATGCCTGTACAAAACTTTTCATTGCTGCATTTTTTTGTGTAAAGGAAAAGTCTGGAAGCAACCTAAATTTCCATCAGTAGAGAAACTTATTAAATAAATTAGAGTACATTCATACAGTGAAAAACTATAATATTTTTTTAAATGAGGAAACACTTTATATGCTAATAGAGAATCTTCATCTTTATAATGAAAAAAAGTCAGACACAGTAGTACATATAGGAAGTATACTCCTAACTTGTATAGACTTAAAATATCTTACTGCTGATATTGCTTACCTGCAAAGAAGGAAACTGGTTGGTTAAGGGACAGACTGGTTGTACTTTGTGAATTTTGAACCACGGGTATATTACCTAGTCAAAAATAAATAAGATTTTAAAAGGTAAAATGAAACTACATATTGAAATATAATTTTTATTTTTTATTTTTTTCTAAATTGAGCTAATTAACATATGCATTACCACACATGCTTATCTTTTTTTGTGTGGTGAGAACACTTAAAATTTACTCTTAGCAGTTTTCTCAGAAGTACAATTCATTGTTATTAACTGTAGTCATCATTTTGTATAGCAGATATCTTAAACTTCTTCCTATTTTTATAATTCTAGAAAGAGAATGGAACAATTGAAAATTAGTAGTGTCAACATTTTTAAAAAAGCCAAATTCCAAGCTAAAATTTTCAAAGATGAGAGGTTAAAAATTTTTTCCCCCCTCTCTCTTTTATGACTACAGGGAGTGTGCAACAATCAATTAACCGCAAACAAAGCTGGAAAGGTTCTAAAGAATCCTTAGTTCCTCAGAGACATGGCCCATCACTAGGAGAAAGTGTGGCTTATCATTCTGAAAGTCCCAGCTCGCAGACAGATGTTGGAAGGCCTTTGTCTGGATCTGGTATAACATCATTTGCTCAAGCTCACCCTAGCAACGGACAGAGAGTGAACCCCCCACCACCACCTCAAGTAAGGAGTGTCACTCCTCCACCACCTCCAAGAGGCCAGACTCCTCCTCCAAGAGGTACAACTCCACCTCCCCCTACATGGGAACCAAACTCTCAAACAAAGCGCTATTCTGGGAACATGGAATATGTAATCTCCCGAATCTCTCCCGTTCCACCTGGGGCATGGCAGGAGGGCTATCCTCCACCACCTCTTAACACATCCCCAATGAATCCTCCTAATCAGGCACAGAGAGGCATTAATTCTGTTCCTGTTGGCAGGCAACCAATCATTATGCAGAGTTCTAGCAAATTTAACTTTCCACCAGGGAGACCTGGAATTCAGAATGGCAGTGGTCAAACTGATTTTATGATGCACCAAAATGTTGTCCCTGCTGGCACTGTGAATCGGCAGCCACCTCCTCCATATCCTCTGACCCCAACTAATGGACAAAGCCCTTCTGCTTTACAAACAGGGGGATCTGCTGCTCCCTCATCATATACAAATGGAAATATTCCTCAGTCTATGATGGTGCCAAACAGAAATAGTCATAACATAGAACTGTATAACATTAATGTACCTGGACTGCAAACAAATTGGCCTCAGTCATCTTCTGCTCCAGCCCAGTCATCCCCAAGCAGCGGGCATGAAATCCCTACATGGCAACCTAACATACCAGTGAGGTCAAATTCTTTTAATAACCCACTAGGAAATAGAGCAAGTCACTCTGCTAATTCTCAGCCTTCAGCTACAACAGTCACTGCAATTACACCAGCTCCTATTCAACAGCCTGTGAAAAGCATGCGTGTGTTAAAACCAGAACTACAGACTGCTTTAGCCCCTACACACCCTTCCTGGATACCACAGCCTATTCAAACTGCTCAACCCGGTCCTTTTTCTGAGGGGACCACTTCAAATATGACTGTTATGCCACCTGTTGCTGAAGCTCCGAACTATCAAGGGCCACCACCACCCTATCCAAAACATCTGCTACACCACAACCCATCTGTTCCGCCATATGAATCCATCAATAAACCTAGCAAAGAGGACCAACCTAGCTTGCCCAAGGAAGACGAGGGTGAAAAAAGTTTTGAAAATGTCGATAGTGGGGATAAAGAAAAGAAACAGATTACAACTTCACCCATCACCGTAAGGAAAAACAAGAAAGATGAAGAGCGAAGGGAATCTCGTATTCAAAGTTATTCTCCTCAGGCATTTAAATTCTTTATGGAGCAACATGTAGAAAATGTACTCAAATCTCATCAGCAACGTCTACATCGTAAAAAACAATTAGAAAATGAAATGATGCGGGTAAAACCTTTTAAAATGTCCATTTTTATACTTGATCACCTGTTTGCTGTTTATTTTAAGATGTTGTGCTGCAGTGCCTTTTTCTTCTTAAAACTAAATACAATACATTGTCAATTACAGAATTTAAAAGTGAGTAAATATTAAAGTACTTTGATTATAGTATTTTATTTTAGTATTTCAAGATTTACTCTGAATTTCCTATAATAAAGTTCTTGTGTAAATTTTTAAAAATACAATTTATGGCATGCAGTTTAGGCACACATAATCCCTTTATATGGAGATTCGAGCAAGGGTTGTTTTCTATACTTTGTACATTATCTTACA
This sequence comes from Carlito syrichta, assembly GCF_000164805.1. Classification (NCBI taxonomy): domain Eukaryota; kingdom Metazoa; phylum Chordata; class Mammalia; order Primates; family Tarsiidae; genus Carlito; species Carlito syrichta. The sequence continues at coordinate 95,484 of NW_007212592.1, forward strand.
ACATTTTTTAAAAACTAGAAATATGTCGGTCCCATCACTTGATACACTTATAAGACATTTCTTTTTACTTATAGTACGTTTTGGGGCTTATAGGTTTTATTCGTCATATAGGTCTTATTAGAAAATATCATGGTTAAAATGATGAATTTTATGTAAATTTCACCTTAATTAATAACAAAATCAAGGGGAACAAAGTGTCAGAGAAATCTCCCTTCTAATTTAATTTTTATTAGGTACTGAAGAAAAGTGTGCTGAAATTATTAAGCCAAACTATACTAAAAGGAGACCAGAATAAGTGAACATTCACTTTAATCTGTATGTGATTCTCCACAGAACTTTTTACTACATATTTTGGTATTGCTATCATCATCATTATTGTTGTTATCATTACATACTCAGAGTTCATAGATTTGACTCCAAATCTTACATCTGTCACTCAAAATCCAAGTTGAAACTTGTGCTTGAACTTATTTACATACTTGACAGAGCTATTCTTCTAAAATGATTTTTTTCCAAATCTGATTTTACAATATTATTTCTGCTATAAATTGAATTTTGTTAGATGACAAGTATCATGATAATCTCTATGACTTATTCATATTTTAGTTCTTAGGATTTCTTACTAAAGTCTATCTGTATGTATTTTCTTAGTTTATTTTTCCTTTTTCCTCTTCACTTTCACTAATAGCTGATTTAAACTTTTATGGTGTTGGAAGCTTTGCAGACTTCTGTAGTCTTCATTACTGTGTAGGCAAGTAAGATTTTAAGAGAAACAGTTCTATACTAAGTCTAGCATGCCACCCATCTTAAAAGATTTTGCATGCAAATGTGCATCCTAACAGAAGCATGAGGTTGCCATATTTTAATTAGTCGTGCATTTCTAGTATTAGATCTTACTTTTCCAGTTGACTTCCTTTTCTATTTAAACTCTTTAATTAGTTCATTAATTAGCCAAAAGAAACTGCTCCACTCTGCTAAATTCAGATATTCCATATCTATCTAACAGTTGACTTTTGTTTTTATCTGTTTTTTGGTATTTTCAGAAGTCACACTGACTGTTCTTTTAAATAAGCCAAAATATCTACCTTGTAGCCAAATAGGTTGTTCCTTTTAAATGAGATAGGAGAAACCCTTTGCATTTTGTGTTAGTGGTAGGATGAATCCCACCTTTACTCTAATGCCCTGAGAAAAATAAAAGGAAAGACTATTGACTATTATGTATTTATTGAAAATGGGAAAAGGATTGGTGGGCTAGAAAAAGGATTCTTTTGTTGTTCTTAATATGTCCATTTTTTTAGAATAAATGAGCCTGGAGTAGAATAATTTTTATTTATGAAGGATAAAATAGAAAGATGATTATTTGAGGAAGATTATCTAATCATATAATTTGTGTTGAATATGCATGGAGAGATAGATAGGATGCATGTTCACAGATGTTCATATCACACTAGGAACATTTTTTTGGAGTGCATTAGAGGAGAGTAGAAAGCTGACTGTGGTATCCTCTTCTTGCTCCCCACAGCTGAATTTGCATATATACTCATTTTGTATATCCTGATAACTACCTCTTAAGCCGTACTTTTGATCATTAATTTTCTCTGAAATGTATTCTAGATTTCTAACATGCTTTATTAAAAATTATGCATTTAACCTTTAAATATATGCCTGAATTTTTTCCAAGCTATTTAATACTTAATATTGAAGAAGTTAATTCCTCATTTAACATGTAGTTTATTTGCCTAGGTTGGATTATCTCAAGATGCCCAGGATCAAATGAGAAAGATGCTTTGCCAAAAAGAGTCTAATTACATTCGTCTTAAGAGGGCTAAAATGGACAAGTCTATGTTTGTGAAGATAAAGACATTGGGAATAGGAGCATTTGGTGAAGTCTGTCTAGCAAGAAAAGTAGATACTAAAGCTTTGTATGCAACAAAAACTCTCCGAAAGAAAGATGTTCTGCTTCGAAATCAAGTTGCTCATGTTAAAGCTGAGAGAGATATCCTGGCTGAAGCTGACAATGAATGGGTAGTTCGTCTATATTATTCATTCCAAGATAAGGACAATTTATACTTTGTAATGGACTATATTCCTGGGGGTGATATGATGAGCCTATTAATTAGAATGGGCATCTTTCCAGAAAATCTGGCAAGATTCTACATAGCAGAACTTACCTGTGCAGTCGAAAGTGTTCATAAAATGGGTTTTATTCATAGAGATATTAAACCTGATAATATTTTGATTGATCGTGATGGTCATATTAAATTGACTGACTTCGGCCTCTGCACTGGCTTCAGATGGACACATGATTCTAAGTACTATCAGAGTGGTAAGTAAACTCATAAAATTTACTTTAGTGCCAGTTGCAGTGGCTCACGCCTGTAATTCCAGCACTTTGGGAGGCCAAAGTGAAAGGATTGCCTGAGTTCAGGGGAGCCTAGGCAACTTGGTGACACTTCGTTTCTACAATAAATAAAAAATTTAGCCATGTGTGGTGGCACGTGCCCGTAGTTCCAGCTACTTGGAAGACTGAGGTGGAAGGATCGCCTGAGTCTAGCAGGTCGAGGTTGTGGTAGCCATGATCATGCCACTGTACTCCAACGTGAGCAACAAGAGTGAGACTATGACGCCAAAAACAACTTTTTATTTGAGTTCATAATAATGTGATTTATTGATACAGTAAAATATAAAATGGTATCACTGGATGGGAGCCAGAAGACCTGGGTCAGCTCTTGAGTCTATTGGGTAGATCCTTCAGGTGCTTAGATTAATAAATGAAAAAATGTGTTACATTTGATTACTTCTAAATATTAACATTTTTTAGTCAAACCCTTTATATTGTGTTATTTTGAAGTGTGTCAGACAAAAACATTTCAAAAATAATTTTTATATTAAGCTCCATATCCACTCGAGTTTAAGAACTACAGTTATCAGTACTTTAGAAGCCACTAAACAATCACTTCCCCTTTTCTTCTCCACAGATAATCAGTGTTTCATAACTTTGTAGTTAGTTCTTTATTTTTCTCTATACTTTTACCACATATGCATACATACCTGAACAGTATATTATTTCATTTTGCCTACTCTTGAGTCTTTATTTAATCATAATCATTTTATATATCTGCTTCATGTTGATTTCTTTTACATATGTTTGAGAACATGTTTACATATGTTCTCCATGTTATTGCATGTAACATTTATTTTCATTGCTTTTAGTATTCCATTATGTGACTTACACAACTTATTTAACCTTATGCATTTCATGTACTTGATTCTGTTTAATCCTCACAGTGTCGCTGATGAGACAGGATAAAGAAACAGACCTAGTTAGTTGAAGTAACTTGTCCAAGGTCAGACAGAAATTTAAGTGTAAGGGCTAGGCTTTAAACCCAGGTTTGTCTGATTACAGGGCCCATGGTATTTCTACTAAACTACACTGCCTCCCAAGATCCCCTCAAGCACTAATGGAAGTGTAAGTTGATCTAACATTGTTGAAAACTTACATAGTACTATGTACTAGATTCTTTACATGCAGTATATTCTAATTTAATGTTCACAACAGTTGTCTGAGGTATTAGCCTCCTGGGCTTCTCTGAACACAAGTAGATTGACATTAAATGGAGATAGAATTAAGACACCTGAACCTCCTTTAATGTACAGCATAATGGAATTTTAGTGTCTCCATGGATTCACGTGAATTATTACTTGGAGATCTTCTTTAAAAATGATTCCTAACTGGGCTTGGTGGCTCAGCCTGTAATCCCGTGCCTTTGGGAGGCTGAGGTGAGTGGATTGCCTGAGCCTGCGGGTTCGAGACCCGCCTGGGCAGCGAGACCTCATCTCTACAATAAATCAAAAAATCAGCCGGTTGTGGTAACGTGCGCCTGTAATTCCAGCTACTTGTAAGGCTGAGGCAGAAGGGTCGCCAGGGCCCAGCAGGTCAAGGCTGCGGTGGCTGGAAGCGGCCACGGCACTCCAGTCTGGGCGACAGAGTGAGACTCCAACTCAAAAAAGAAAAAATGATTCCTAGGTTCTATTCCAGTCTTTTAATAAAAAATCTTCACTGGAGGATGGAAACCATGTTTTAATCAAGCATCCTAGATGATCATTACCATTATATTAATTTCAGATACATTTCTCTAGGTGACTTCATCCTATTATGACTTTCAATACCATCTATGTCAATAACTTCCAAATCTCTCTCAACAGAAAGTCTTTCCCAGAAATTCCTAATTTCTCTATCCAGATGCTTAATGGATATCTTCACATGGATTTCAATGGGCCTTTCAAACTTAATGTTACCAATAAAGAACTCTTAATTACCACCCCATATCTGCTCCTCTTTAGTCTGACCCCCATTTTAATAAATTGTGCCACCACAGCCCAACTAATTGTCTTGTTTCTTTTTCCTATGCCCTGTACATCTAATCTATCAACAAGTCCTGTTTACTCCGCCTCTAAAATCCTGGAATGCACAGCCTATAATAGCCTCTTAATGTGTCTCTGGTTTTTACTTTTTTGTCCTCATAAACTTCTCCATAGGGCAGCCAAAGTTTTCTTTTTTTAAATATAAACCAGATCTTTTCATCTTCTTGCTTCAGACTCTCCAATATCTTTTTATTGTACTGGAAATAAAAGGCAAACCATTTCTATTGCTTGCAGAACCCATATGCATTGGCTACTGCTCCATTTTCTACCATTATCTCCTTATTCTCTCTGTTTCTGTTGCTTCTGTGTGAAATGCCTTACCCTGGTTTGCAAATGGTTTGAGTTCTGTAGCAAAAGTTATCTTCTCAATTGATCCCTAGCCATTCAGTCTAATGCAGCTGTACAGTCATATTTGTCATATTACCTTGTTGATTCTCTATGTAGGACATATCACTTTTTCTTGTGTTTCTTTCCCTACTGGACTATAACCTGCCTGACAAAAGAACTTGTCTTTCTTATTATCAATGGCATTTGTTGAATAAAACGCTGATCTAATTTGTTTGAAAGTTTGTTTAGAGTAGTAATGGGGAGTGGTCTAAAAAACTGATTCTTAATCTACTCTTGACTTATGCTGCTGTCATTTAACGTTAAGTAAATTACTGGATCTTGGGCTAATTTTTTTTAATGTAAAACTTTTGCTGTTGATTCTCTCAGAAAGCAAACTCTAGTCGGTAATAAACACCATCAGTGATTTGGCATATGTTGTGTCTTAGTTTGTCACAAGGGAGAATGATAACCCTAAACCATGATGTTAAAGACTTTAGATTTACTGTTGTTGTTATTTTTTACTGTACAGGTGACCATCCACGGCAAGATAGCATGGATTTCAGTAATGAATGGGGTGATCCCTCGAACTGTCGATGTGGAGATAGACTGAAGCCACTAGAACGAAGAGCTGCACGCCAGCACCAGAGATGTCTAGCACATTCTTTGGTTGGGACTCCCAATTATATTGCTCCTGAAGTATTGCTACGAACAGGTAGAGCACTTGTTTCATAAATAATCTCAGCAGGCCTTTAGACCAGACAAAACTTACATTAGAATATGCCTTATTTTTCATGTTTATAATAAAAATATTACTTTTAGCTAGGCTCAGTGGCTCAACCTGTAATCCCAGCGCTTTAGGAGGCTGAGGTGAGTGGATTGCCTGAGCCCGCAGGTTTGAGACCCGCCTGGGCAACTTGGTGAGACTTCATCTCTACAATAAATCAAAAATTAGCCAAGCGTGATAGCATGTGCCTGTAGTTTCAGCTACTTGGAAGGTTGAGGCAGAAGAATCTCCAGAGTCCAGCAAGTCGAGGCTGCAGTGGCCAGGAGTGGCCACTGCACTCCAGTCTGAGTGACAGAGTGAGACTCCAACTCAAAAAAAAAAATTACTTTTACAGTATAAATTGGTGATTTAATAATAATTTTGATTGTATTCTGAGAATTTTTTAAGTGCTTATGAATAACAGTAGCTTCGGTATCTTATTTCAGGATACACACAGTTATGTGATTGGTGGAGCGTTGGTGTTATTCTTTTTGAAATGTTGGTGGGACAGCCTCCTTTCTTAGCACAAACACCATTAGAAACACAAATGAAGGTAAGGTATAGAATCTATCTCAAAAGAATTGTCACAAAGTCCCTACACTGTAGACATTAATTTATTAGTACTTCACTTAGAACATTTTAATGTGGAGTTAAATAATGAACTTGTAAGCATATATGAACCACTTATATTGCATGAATATTGTGTGAACTCAGTCTCCATCATCCTGCTGTCACCATACTCTTATATCCTCCCTCACTCACACACTGTACTCATTTCATTCTTAAAAAGTCTTTACTCCATTTTGAAGATTGATTCCAACTTACTCCTTGTAAGCCACTGCCTTCTGGCTTTGTCTTCTTCCATGTACATTCTAGCCCCAAACTACAAACAAATGTCTAGGCCTCCACTGGCACTTAAATGAGAAGCTACCCACAATTTTGACCCTATATTATCCCATTTAAAACCCATTAGTGGGACAGGTGTGGTGGCTCACGCCTGTAATCCCAGCACATTGGGAGACAGAGGCAAGAGGACTGCCTGAGCTCAGGGGTTCAAGACCAGCCTGGGCAATTTGACTAGACCTTGTTTCTACTGTAAGTCAGAAAATTAGCTGGGTGTAGTGATGCATGCCTGTAGTTTCAGCCACTTGGAAGGCCAAGGCAAAAGGACCACCTGAGCCCAGCAGGTTGAGGCTCTGGTGGCTGTGAGCACGCTACCACACTCCAGCCTGGGTGGCAGAGTGAGATACCAACTCTAAAAAACAAAAAGCCCATTAGTGATTCCTTTGCCCATGGTTTAAACTCCCAGTTTGCCCTCTGTTAATACCATCCACTCTGTCTGGAATGTCCTACCTCCTTCCCTCCCTTCTCCCATCTTCTACAACTCTCCTTCCTTTCTGAAGCCTGGTTAACTTTTGATCTTTCTTAATTATTCTTTGAGAGTATCCTGAGATAACTTTTCTATGATTTCTTCCTCTCTTTAAGTTGTAACTTCTTCTGTCATTGCATTTAATATATTATATTTTAAAACATTTTAGAATTTCTTGTTGTGTAGGTCTGCTGGTAGTATATTCTCTCAGATTTGTGTCAGGTATATCTAAAAATGTTTTTATTTTGCCTTCATTTGAATAAGTGTGAAAGAGAAAGAGAAGTTGTATACTTTCTCCCTAAGATTGAGAAAAGGCATTCTCATCAATTTTGTGTTTTGGAGATCTTAGCCAATGCAGTACAGCAATGGAAAGAAATAAAAGGCAAAATTGGAAATGAAGAAATAAAAATTTCTCCTATTTACACATGACATAGTTTTCTATATAGAAAATCCCAGGGAATCTACAAAAAACTTACAGGACCAATAAGTGAGTGAAGCAGGTTATAGGATACAAGTCTAACACATAAAAACCTATTGTATTTCTACATTGCAGCAATGAACTAGAAACTGACATTTAAAAACAATACTGTTTATAGTAGCACCTCCAAAGTGAAATAACTTAGGTATAAATCTAACAGCATGAACAAGATCTCTATGCAAAATGCTACTGAAAGAATAAAAAAAAAATCTAAGTAAGTGTAGGCACATACCTTGTTTATTGATTGGAAGAGTCAGTGTAGTAGGCTGGATGCGGTGGCTCAAGCCTATAATCCCAGCACTTTGGGAGGCCGAGGTGAGAGGATTACCTGAGCCCACAGGTTCGAGACCAGCCTGGGCAACATGGTAGGTGTGGTAGCGTGCACCTGTAGTTCAAGCTACTTGGAAGGCTGAGGCGGAAGGATCGCTTGAGCCCAGCAGGTCAAGGCTACAGTAGCCGGGATTGTGCCACTGTACTCCAGCCTGGGCAGCAGAGTGAGATTCCAACTCAAAAAAAAAAAATGTAGTAAAGCTGTAAATTCTCTAATTAATATGTAGACTTAATTCCAATAAAAGGATTCGGTGGAATTTTTGTAAATTTAGCTGAACTGATTCTAAAATTTATATGAATGGACAAGGGAAGTAAAATAGCAAAAACAAATTTTATTTTTTGAGACAGAATCTCACTGTGTCACTCAGGTTGGAGTGCAGTGGCACAATCACAGCTCACTGCAGCCTCACCCTCCTGGTCTCACGAGACCCTCCCACCTCAGCCTCCCAAGTAACTGGCACTACAGGCATGCACTACCACACCTGGCTAATTTTTTGAATGATTTTGAAAAATTTTTGAGAATTTTTAAGAACAAAGTTGGAGGAATCAACTACTTGATTTTAAGATTTACTGTGAAGTTCCAGTAATCCAGACAGTGTGGTAGTGACAAAAGGAAACACAGATAGATCAATGGAAAAGAATAGAGAATACAGACATAGGACCACACCAGTATGGCCATTTGATCCTTGATAAAGTTACAAATAGAGAAAGAATAGTCTTTCAACAAATGGTGTTGGAAAAACTGGTCAGCCATATTTTAAAAATTGAATCTCAGCTGACTTCACATCTTACACAGAGGTTAATGCAAATTAGATCATACATATAGATTTAAAACACAAAGCTAAAGCCAAGCATGGAGGCTCATGCCTGTAATCCTAGCACTGGGAGGCTAAGGTGAGGGGGTAGCTTCAATCCCTGGGCTCCAGACCAGCCTGAGCAACATAGTGAGACCTTATCTCCATAAAATAGAAAATTAGCCCGATGTGGTGGCTTGCACCTGGAGTCCCAGCTACTTTGAAGGCTGAGGCAGGAGGATCACTTGAGGCCAGGAATTAGAGGCAGAAATGAGCTATGATTGTACCACTACACTCCAGCTTAAGTGACAGAGTGAGAACTTGTCTCTAAAAAAAAGAAATTTATAATACTTTAAAAAGAAAGCATAGGAGAAAATCTTTGTGGGCTGTGTTAGGTAAAGAGTTCTTAGATATGACACCAAGCCGTGCTCGGTGGCTCAGCCTGTAATCCCGCGCCTTTGGGAGGCTGAGGTGAGTGGATTGCCTGAGCCCGCGGGTTCGAGACCCGCCTGGGCAGTGAGACCTCATCTCTACAATAAATCAAAAAATCAGCCGGGCGTGGTAGCGCATGCCTGTAATTCCGGCTACTCAGAAGGCTGAGGCGGAAGGATCGCCGGAGCCCAGCAGGTGAGGCTGCGGTGGTCGGGAGCGGCCGCTGCACTCCAGTCTGGGCGACCGAGTGAGACTCCAACTCAAAAAGAAAAAAAAAAAAAAGAAATGACACCAAAATCATGAACCATATATCAAAATTAAGAATTGAGACATAGTCAAGAGAATAAAAGATAAGCTACAGACTGGAAAAAATTTTTGCAAATCACATCCAAGAAAGAACTTTGTGTACAGCATATAAAGAACCTTCAAAATTCAACAGTAACAAAACAACCCAAACCAGTGTCTTGACAGATTTCCTTGAAGGTCTTGGGTCAAAAAAAGGGTCTCTGTCTCTTTAGATCTTCCAGAGTGAGTAGAAAGGAAAACAGGCATCTGGGCTGGTCTCTCAGGGAATTACCAAGACCAACCAAAATGTACAATCTCAAATTTTTGGAGGGCAAAGTTCTTACTGCCCACCTTGCTACTAGCCACTAACCAGCTGCCCCAGGAAGGCAGGCTGTGGTCTTTGTGACCACAGCGAGACTGAGGAAGGGCAGATTCACACATGTCGATGTCTTACCAAATTTTAGCAGCTTCTCCCTTTATGAAGCACTTCCCTGGTTGCTGTAAGTGTCTGATCAGGTTCCAGAGTTCCAAAATTGTTTATTCTGATAATCTTTCCAGTTTAATGATTGTTTGTATGGAACGGCAAACCCCTTGTACTTCCTACTCTGCCATTTTCTTTGGCATCTCCCTCCATTGTATTTTTTACTATTATCTCTTTGTACAGTTTTGTTTGTGCTTGCTCTGATGACTACAAAATACTTACTAAATTTTCCTGTCTTAGAATTGATATTTTACCACTTTAAGTTCAGTGTACAGCCTTACTGCCATATTGGTCCCTTTGTTCTCTTTGTTGTAGTTATTTTATACATTACATCTACATTGGTTTAAAACAACATCCAGCAATGCAACAATTTTTGCTTTTCAACCATCAAGTTATTTTAAAGAACTCAAGATGAGAATAGTTATTTATACAGGATATTTAGCGTTTTCCTTGATCTTCCTGCCCTGCGTTCTATATATACTAAAAAAGGTGTGTGTGTGTGTGTGTGTGTGTGTGTGTGTGTAAGGCTGGGCACGGTGGCTCAAACCTGTAATCCCAACACTTTGGGAGGCTGAAGTGAGAGGATTACATGAGCTCAGGAGTTCGAGACCAGCCTGGGCAACTTGGTGAGCCCTCATCTCTACAATAAATTAAAAGAGTATATATATGTACTTTTTTGGGGTGATTGGGATCTTACTTTGTCACCCAGGCTAAAGTGCAGTGGAAAGAGCATGGTGTACCACAGCCTTGACTTCTGGACTTAGGTAATTCTTCCACCTCAGTGTCCTGAGTAGCTGGGACTACAGATGTGCACCACCATGCCCTGCTGATTTTTTTTTTATTTTTGTAGAGACAATGTCTCATTATGTTGCCTAGGCTGGTATTGAACTCCTGGGCTGAAGTGATCCTCCCATGTTGACTTCCCAAAGTGCTGGAATGATGGGAGTGAGCCACCACGCCCAGCCTTGGCTTTCATAATTTAATGAGATATCTGCATTTATTCAAATCCCTCAAGTAGTGCATTATGTTTCTCTAGGTGCTGTCAATTTTTCTTTAGCTTTCTTTATTATAATTATGATTTATCTGGACATGGAACTCTTACATTTTATCCTATTAAGTGTTCACCTAGCATTTTGAATCTAGATTTATGTCTTTCATCAAAATTAGGGCATGTTCAGCCATCATTTCTTCAAGTATTTTTCTGTACCACATTTTTCTTGTGACTTAAATTACAGGAAGTATATCTTATGGTATACTTCCAGACTCCTGAGGTTCTACTCATATTTTAAATCCTTATTCTCTCTGCTATTCCAGATGCATAATTTCTATCAACCTGTCTCCAAGTTCACCAACTTTTTCTCCTGATGTCTCCCTAATATTGAGCCAATTCATTGAGTTTTCTATGTTAGTTATTTTTCAGTACTAAAATTTCCATTTGCTACTTCTTTGAATTTTCAACTTTGCTGAGACTTTCTGTCTTTCATTTAATGAATGTTCATCCTTATTCGGAGCATTTTTATAATGGCTACTTTAAAGTCTTTGTTAGAAAATTCTAATATCCGTATTATCTGAACACTGACTGTCTTTTCCTATGTGAGTTGACATTTTCCAGGTAATTTTTGGTATGCCAAGATTTTTTTAATTCAGTCCTTCTGAATGTTATGTTATGAGACTTGATCTTGTTTAAATCTTATGGAGAATATTGACATGGTTTTGGCAGACATTAAATGTGGCTAGATTCAAGCTACAAGTTCCAAACCAGCCTTGTGATTTCAATGTCAGTTTCATTTTCAAAGCCTTTTCATTGCTAGGCAGATCTCTCCCTAGGCTGTGCTCTTTTCTTTTTCTTTTTTTTTGAGTTGGAGTCTCACTCTGTCGCCCAGACTGGAGTGCAGTGGCTGCTCCTGGCCACTGCAGCCTCGCCTGCTGGTCTCCGGCAGTCCTTCCGACTCAGCCTTCCAAGTAGCCAGAATTACAGGCATGTGCTACCACGCCTGGCTGATTTTTTAAAAATTTATTGTAGAGATGAGTTCTCACTGCCCAGGAGGGTCTCGAACCCGCGGGCTCAGGCAATCCACTCACCTCAGCTTCCCAAAGGCGCGGGATTACAAGCTCAGCCACCGAGCCCGGCTGCTCTTTTCTTTAATTCAGTTTTCAGTCTTTGGTATTTTCTTTAGGATTAGATCCATGTAGGTGTAGTTTAGAGGGTAACCCTACAGTTCATAAACAATGTTATGGGATCATTCTCCCAGTCCCCCCCTTCTCTATGACAACCCCTATATTTTCCAGTTCCCTAGGGTGCCCACTTTTAGTTCTTTGACCAGAAGATGAGGCTTTATTAACTTCACTCTGCCTGCCATACATGCCTTGTAGCTGCAACTGAAAGGACAAAATGGCAAGAGAACAGAGAGAGAAAACAAGCAACAGAGTTTTAACCTATAATCTTGGGACTCCATGCTGTATGATTTTATTTCCAAATGAGGAGGAAGTTTTCCCTCTCAGAGGTTTAGGCACATACAAGCCCATATTCACCTCTGTTGCATCCAGGGAACTCCTTTTCCACTCCCTGAGCCTGAAGTAGAGAGGCTTCTCCTGGAGTTTTTCTGTCTGTGCTGTGCCCCTTCAAGGTTTTAGGCTAGCATGAGTCCAGGCTGGAGGATATTAAAGGGAAAAAAATGGAGCTGGATACTGTGGCATGTACTTGTATTCCCAGCCACTCGCTGGGAGGCAGGAAGATCACTTGATGCCGGGAGTTCAAAACAAGCCTGGGCAACATAGCGAGATCCCTGTCTCTTATAAACTCACTACCAGGTTCAGTGACACTTCAGATTCTCATCTTCTTTCCCAGTCTGCCTGTTACTATTTACTTTTCAGGGTCCTCATATAGCTGCTTCATGCATTCTGTCTAGGTTTTCTAGCTGCATTCAGTGGGAGAGACAGGAGAATAGTGTACGTAGTACATCTTACTCAGAACTGGGACCTCTCTCTGGCTACTGTTAGGATTTTTTTCTCTTTATCTTTGGTTTTCTGCAGTTTGACCGTAATGTACCTATGTGTAGTTTTCTTTGTATTTTTTGTCCGAGGTTCACTAATCTACAGGTTAATGACTCATCAATTTTGGGAAATTCTCTGTGTTATCTCTTCAGTGATTTCTTTTGCTTGCTTCTTTCATTCTCAGACCCTAATGATTACAAATATGGTATTCATTTGATGTTGCCCTCCATTTCTCTTATGCTTTATTCTTTTTATATTGTATTGTTTTTCTCTCTGTGTTTCAACTTACATAATTTTATTTATCCATCTTTGTAACTGAATCTTTTCTTTTGCTGTGCCAGTATTTTCTTTCACCTTAAACTTAAAAATCTTGAATATAAATATAAAATGAAAAACATGTCCAACTGATTGTATATTTTAATTTTTCTGACTGAAATAAGCAATAGAACTAAGTGAATTAAATAACTATTACTGGCTAGGCGTGATGGCTCACACTTAGTTTTTTTGGGGTTTTTTTTTTTTTTTTTTTTTTTTGAGTTGGAGTCTCACTCTGTTGCCCAGACTGGAGTGCAGTGGCCGCTCCCGGCCACCGCAGCTTCTACCTGCTGGGCTCCGGAGATTCTTCCTCCTCAGCCTTCCAAGTAGGTGGGACTACAGGCACGCCCTACCACGGATGGCTCACACTTGTAATCCCAGCACTTTGGGAGACCGAGGCGGGTGGATTGCTTGAGCCCAGGAATTCGAGACTAGCCTATACAACATAATGAAACCTCATTTCTACAAAAAAATTAGCTGGGCATGGTGGCATGCATCTATAGTCTCAGCTGCTCAAAATGCTGAGTTGGAAGGATCGCCTGAGCCCAGTAGGTAGAGGCTACTGTGAACTATGATCATTGTGACCATGCCACTGCACTCCAACCTGGGTGACAAAGTGAGACCTCCAACTCATAAACAAACAAACAGTCATATTACTAACTATATCATGATTTTTTTTTCCAAAAAGAATTTTTAAATATTCTGTCATTAGTAGTGGTTTCTCCATTTTTCTAACCTGGGATAAGACTTTAAAATGGGCTGGGCACAGTGGCCCACACCTGTAATTCCAGCACTTTGGGAAGCGGAGACAAGAGGATGCCTGAGTGTAGGGGTTCAAGACCAGCCTAGGCAACTTGGTAAGACCTCATCTCTACAATAAATAAAAAAATTAACCAGGCATGGTAGCACACGCCTGTGCCTTGCAGTTACTTGGAAGACTGAGGCAGAAGGATCAATGAGTCAAGCAGGTCAAGACTGTGGTGGCCATGAGTGTGCCACTGCACTCCAGCCTGGGTGACAGAGTGAGACTCCTACTCAAAAAAAGTAAAATAAAATGGACCAGACACAGTGGTTCATGTCTGTAATCCCAGCACTTTGGGAGGCGGAGGTGAGAGGATTGCCTGAGCCCAGGGATTCAAGACCAGCCTGGGAAACATGGTGAGACCTTGTCTCTACAATAAATTAAAAAAATTAGCTGGGTGTGGTGGTGCACACCTGTAGTTCCAGCTACTAGGAAGACTGAGGTGGAAGGATCACCTGAGTCCCGCAGGTAGCGGCTGCCGTGGCCAGGAGTGTGCCACTGCACTCCAGCCTACGTACAGAGTGAGACTCTGACTCAAAAAATAAAAATAAAAAAGACTTTACAATGAACATAGAAGAAAGTGTATATTTTTCTTTCCTCTACGGTAGCTTACTACCTCCTATATGAATAAGGAAGAATGGGGTTCATCTATTCACTCATTTAACAAATGCTTATTGGATGCCTACCATGTGACAAGTTGAAGATGTCTTATCTAGGTTAAATAACAATGCATTCTACCACTTAATAGGGTTTACCCAAAATCCATTTAACATTGTTCTCAGAAGCTTATACCACTTCCCCTGCTTCCAGGAGTTCAGGGGAAAGACTAGCTTCACTTGCCCTTTCTTCTTTTCTCATTCCATTTTATTCAAAATAAGAACAGAGATTTATTAAATACCTCTTAATTATGTGCCAGGCAACTTGCCAAGCACTGGGAAATGCAAGGCCCATGAAAACATAGTTCCTAACTTTAATGGAATTCTATACTCTAGAAGAAGGACATGGACATAAATAAGTTCTACAGGGTATTAGAACTATTATGATAAAAATAAACATATGGTGCAGGGGAGGCAGAGTGAAAGTAGTAATTTCCACCAGAAGCAGAAGGGCTTACTTACCAGGGGAGATAAAAACATACAGTGAGTCTTGTATTGTGAGTGTAAGTTGCCTGGAAAGAAGGGAATCAGAGAAAAAGTTATCTCCCAGTAGTTATTCATTATTAAAAATACAGAGGGTGAAATGATATGCAATTTATTTAAAATACACAAATAGTCCAATAAGACTTTTGGTATAAGACTTAGAGGAAATGTTTGTTTTTCTAATCTTTCTTCCTCCTAATTTTAAAAACTCTTTAAAGGTTATCAATTGGCAAACATCTCTTCACATTCCACCACAAGCTAAACTGAGTCCTGAAGCTTCTGATCTTATTATTAAACTTTGCCGAGGACCAGAAGATCGCTTAGGCAAGAATGGTGCTGATGAAATAAAAGCTCATCCATTTTTTAAAACAATTGATTTCTCCAGTGACCTGAGACAGCAGTCTGCTTCATACATTCCTAAAATCACACACCCAACAGATACATCAAATTTTGATCCTGTTGATCCTGATAAGCTATGGAGTGATGATAATGAGGAAGAAAATGTCAATGACACTCTCAACGGATGGTATAAAAATGGAAAGCATCCTGAGCATGCTTTCTATGAGTTTACCTTTCGGAGGTTTTTTGATGACAATGGTTACCCATATAATTATCCAAAGCCTATTGAATATGAATACATTAATTCACAAAGCTCAGAACAACAGTCGGATGAAGATGATCAGCACAGAGGCTCAGAGATCAAAAATCGAGATCTAGTATATGTTTAACACACTAGTAAATAATTGTAATGAGGATTTGCAAAGGGGCCTGAAATGCAAGGTGTTTTGAGATTCTGAGAGTAAAATTATGCAAATGTGACAGAGTATTTGTGCTCTGTGTACAATATTTTATTTTCCTAAATTATGGGAAATGTTTTTAAAATGTTAATTTATTCCAGCCTTTTAAATCAGTAACTTAGAAAAAAAATTGTTATAAGGAAAGTAAATTATGAACTGAGTACTGTAGTCAGTTCTTGGTACTTAAAGTACTTAAGATAAAAAAAATAATAATGCTTTGTTTAAAAGGAGAAGCCTGGTATCTATTTGTATATATGCTAAATAATTTTAAAAGACAAAATTTTTGAAAGACAGTTTTAGTTTTATTTTGCTTTAACCAAATATGAAGCATAGCCTGTATTTACAGAGCTCTTTGTTCCCCCATAACCTTGTTTTGTTTGGTACAACATAAGTTAGAGAATTTAAGCCATCATGTTGGTGAATGTTCCTATGCTAATGATAATCTGTATAATTCACATCCTGGAACTAAGAAATACAGGGTTGAAACAATGTAATATATTCATCAGAAGGAAAACTAATGCAGTTTATCTTTTTGTTTCCCTCTGTGGAATATTTATCTTCTAGCATTTATTCTCAAGAATTACTGGCTTTAAAAGAAGCCAAAGCACTATTAGTTTTCTTTCCATATTGGTATTTTTAATGCTGCTTCCAGTTTGAAATAGGAACAAAGCTGCCATAAGTCAAAATTTTCAATGTGTTTCAGTGTTTCCACCATCCTAAGCAGAGAAGTTATTTTTAGTTTCATATAAAACTTGGAAATTATTTGGGGGTACTCACTAGAAAAGTACTTTTCCTATATAATTACTGGTTTTGATTATGTCATCAATGTTATAGGTTTTCTCTTTTAGAATAGTGCTGCTTATACAGATTGTTATTGGCAATGGAAAATCTGACTATTTGGCAATATTTTACCTAAGGGCAGATTAATTGGTGGAAAAAAATGACTCTTAATTGAGACAGCCATTAATAATTAGGAAGAGTTCTTACTGGTCTTAGAAAATTCAAGTCCTCTTAACTTATTTAAGGTGAAATAATATGTTTTCGACATACCTGTTACATATAATGCTTAGGTTCTAAGAAAAACTCATGGTTCATACCAAAATACATACATGTAGCTTATCTTTTAGGAAGGGGGAAGGGGCTCTATTCCGACCATAGTAAAGTTTATATATTTTCTTTCTTTCTCTTAAGCTTCACTGATATGGACTTGTGTTTTGTTTGTTTGTTTGTTTGTTTGTTTATCAAAAGTTACTTTTTGTGGATTAGAGGCATAATTTTAGTGATTTTCAAACTTTTCACTTTCTCCATATAAAAGCTAATAGAAACTATACACGTAGTAAACTTAAAGGCAAAGCTGTTCTAGCTGAATTGGAGGGGCAGGGCCAAGATCATTTATGAGCTCACACTTCCCAACTCTCCACAGGAGGTCCTCTCAGAGCTCAGCTTGAAAACCAGTGCTGTGGGTCTTTGGGGGTTACTGGTTCTTTTGAGAATCTGATGAAAGCTGGAGACTCTTCCCAGAAAACACATACACACATCAAGACATACACATAAAATGTTGCATGCAGTTTCAGGGAATTTTGGACACGTTGAAACATGTCACAGACTCTGGGTTAAGGACCTCTGTTCTGTAAGAAAATTGATATATTAAAATAAGAACTTTGCTTTTAATTTACTGATCAGTACTCAAATTAGCACATCTTGTATAAACTGATAATTTCTGATGAAAAAGATATATAGCATGTGATAAGATGACTTTATGAATGCCTCTCTCTTGCTGGTACAACACTAAGATGTTCTAAATACACCATTCTGAGGGCACTGAATTGTGTGGCTTATTACATGTTTTATACAGAATTTTTTTTTTTTTTTTAGTTGGAATCTCACTTTGTTGCCCGTGCTGGAGTGCAGGGCACGCTCACGGCACTGCAGACTCAACCTGCTGGGCTCAGGTGATCCTTCACCTCAGCCTTCCAAGTAGCTGGAACTACAGGGATCTGCCACCACGCCCAGCTAATTTTTTGATTTGTTGTAGAGATGAGGTCTCGCCAAGTTGCCCAGGCTGGTCTCAAACCCGTGGGCTCAGGCAATTCTCTCACTTCAGCGTCCCAAAGTGCTGGGATTATAGGTGTGAGCCACCATGCCCAGCCCAGAATATTTTTGAGGGATTTTTGATTAAAGAATTACAAGAAAATGCACTATAATGAGATGGCAGTCTTCACCTCATGGAACATTTGATTAGTCCTATAAAATCCTATGCAAAACAAAGTAGTTCGAGAATTTTCAGCTTGGTATTCACATTTATAAGATAACCCTCTTGCTCTTTTGCCTTTTTCAGATTTATTTAAATTTTCATTTAGTTGTTTCACTTCTGGACTATGGTGCAATACACTAGAAAATAATTTTGTTACATTTACATTGTAGGAATACTAAGGTGCTGTCTGCTCTCCTTTCTCTTCCCACACAATCTGGATTGCCCCTGTTCCTCAAATGTAACAGACACTACAAATTTTGTATTATTTTAAAATTTCCTCTGACAATGTAAACCTTTTGTGTTTATCTGAAGCAGTACACAAGCCTTTGGTATCTGCAGTTTTAATAGTTTGGATATACATATTAGCTTATCTTTTTCCCAAACTATATCCAGTTCTTCCAGTATAGAATCTGGTGCTTCCTGAACAAAAAGATGAGAACGACAACATAAAACATATAGAAGCTCTCAGTTGAAATGGAGTGAAAACATTGGTTCTACATGTTTTCTTTTTAAATAAATTTCTCATTTAAAAAATTTGCTGTCTTTCTTATACTTACCCCTTTTTATGCATATCAATAGTATTTATAAAATGTATTCTATAATTATGTAATTGTAGATACTGTTATGTATTGTCCAGTGACATCCTAAGGCAGGCCCTATTGCTGTATCTTTTCTACCTTCTTATTTGTAATAGAAACTAGAATGTATGACTAAGAAGTCACTTTGAGACTGACTTTTTAAAAAAGTTATTACCTTCTGCTGTTGCAAAGTGCAAAACTGTGAGTGGAAATGTTTTATTCTGACTTAATAATATGTTAGAAATTAGAAAATACAGTGGGAGGATTTTTAGACATTGCTGCTGCTGTTACCCAAGGTACTTTAGAAAAACATTTTTTAATAAAAATAAACAAAAATCCCTTTGGTATTTAAAGTGAAACATTTAGTCTGTTCATTTTAATCGAAAGCAAAAAGTAATTTGGGTCAACATATTGGTATATTTGTAAAGCGCCTTAATATATCCTTTTGTGGAAGGCACTACACAATTTACTTTTATATTGTATTGTGTATATAAGTATTTTGTATTAAAATTGAATCAATGGCAACACTACAGTTTTATAAAATCATGCTTTGTTAGAAAAGGAATTACAGCTTTGCAATATAACTAAATGTTTTGCATACTTTTGAATGTAATAGATATGAATAATCAGTCTGTGTTTTTAATGAATCTATTTGTATTTTCCCAATCATTTTCTCTAGTGTAATGTTTGCTGGGATAATAAAAAAAAAAAAAAAGCAAAATTCAGGTCTTTAGTTATGTGTGGAAAGCTAATTTTAGGCTGCTTAAGTATTTTGACTTTTTAATTCAAAAATGTATTTTAACCTTTTATTCTCTGATAAAATGTATGATTAAAAATTTAAAGCTTTGAAATTAAAAATATATATATATAACTAATGATAGTGCCTAGTTAGATTAAGGCAAACTGAATATAGTGTAAATGTCAAATGTTTCCATTTAAGTGTTTTCCTTTTGTCCAGTATAAGTACAATAAATATTTCATGTTAAAGGCTTCCTTCAGATCACAGGTTTAAAACTTTTTAATTATTAAATTCTGTATTTAGTATCATTTGAGTACAGCTTATAATTTTAAAAATGTGTGTTACTGGTTAATCTGTTTGCTTTATTTACAGTGCTTTATCACATGAAAATTTTTTTAACTTTTAATTTTTTATTTTAAAGAATGTGGGGTATGATTCAGGGTATGAAATTCTTACCAAAGTATATGTATGTTGATGTTATGTCTTATATCAACTTTTTGTGGATGAACAGATGTTAAGTTTTTATTCCTTTTTTTCAAGCATTACTATCACTGATATGTCTCCTTTTATCTCCTTGTTTGCAGTCCCTTGTAAATGTATATATGTATGTATGGTCTACATGAGGCATTGCATTAAATTTCCTGTGATTATTTTGCTACACTGTAGACCCACGTTTGGCATGCTTAAAATTGTGACTATTCTCTGCTGTGCCAAAAAAGCCCCCCCACCCCCACACACGCATATCTGCTCACGTATGTGATAGGTAAAGGAAGGTTGCCAAATGTATGTTTGAAGCATAGATAGTTTTATTCCCAATATGCAATCTTTCCTTCTGCCTTTCAGCGATAGAGCTATCCAGAGATTCTGAACATTTTGCTGGGTTCAGACTCTGGATGGAATTTTAGGTTCTTTCCCCTGGGGGAGGGGTTAAGTTTGTTCTGTGGCAGGGGAAAAAAAAAATGATTCTTATAAATACTTAGCTCCCATACGGGATGACTAATAACACAGGCTGCTTTTGTTCCTAGTATACCCATTCTCCCATTCTTCCTTTTACTAACAGAGCCTCCATCCCTCTCTGAGTTTTGATTGCCCCGCTGGAGGCCATGTTTGTTTGTTTCTTTTTTCTTTTTTTAAGAAACAAGGCCCCACTCTCTCACCCAGTTGGGGTAGAGTGACATCATAACTCACTGTAACCTCGAAGTCAGATTTAAGCAATCCTTCCATCTCAGCATATACTACCTACCACATGTAGCTGATTTTTTTTTTTTGGTAGTGATGGGATTTCATGTTGCCCAGGCTGGTCTCAAATTCCTGGTCTTTTATTTTTTTATTTTAAAGATGTGAGGTACAATTCAGGGTTAGGTATGCAAATGTTTATTATGCAGGTACCCTTGATGAGGTGTGCCATATCACGAACCCCCCCACGACCCCCCCCCCAAAATTCCTAGTCTTAAGTAATTTTCCCATCTCAGCCTTCCATAGTGCTGAGATTACAGGCATGAGCCACTACTGCGCCCAGCGTAGGTCCATGTTTTTTATATTCCTTTGTAATTAGGTGTGACCTCATGACTAAGTTTTGGCCTTTGGGATATGAGCAGACATGATAGGTCCAAGTTCTACATACACTTAAAGTTGATACTGCTTGCCCACCACTTGCTCTTTCCCTTTTCGCACAGGATGAAACATGTACATAGTGGTGACTTTATACTGACCATGAAAATCAGGTAAACAGTATAATTACAGTGGATCAACAAAATTAATAGAACCTAGTCATCCTAGATTGTGTGAAGCAGGGTTATGTGTCTGGCTTGGACTGGTCAACTGCAGAATGTTAGAGAAAAATACACATAAAACTCCGTTTGTTACTGCTACTGAGCCTATACCCTAATTAATACAGTGTAATTTGTAATATTGTATAATTTGATTTGCAGAACAATTTGAGGAAGTCACTTTGTACTTTAACCATGTCTATGCAATCAGTGATGAAATTCAGTTACTCTTAGTTTTTTTCCTAATTCATCATCTTCATCCTCGTTTTTACTAATTTGGTTTAGGTCCACATTAGACTGAATTATTTTAATAACTTCTAACAGGATTTTTTTTTTTATTTCATTCTGGTACCTCAAATTTATTATTCAACTTTTTACCCAAGTGGCCTACTTAAAAGACAATCCTAGACCGGGCATGGTGGCTCATGCCTGTAATCCTAGCACTTTGGGAGGTGGAGGTGAGAAGATTGCTTGAGCCCACAAGTTCAAGACTAACCTGGGCAACTTGGTGAGACCTGGTCTCTGGTCTCTACAGTAAAATTTTTAAAAATAGCCAGGCACGGTGGTACATGCCTGTAGTTCCAGGTACTTGGAAGACTGAGGCAGAAGGATCACCTGAGCTCAGCAGGTAGAAGCTGTGGTTGCCCTGAGCATGCCACTGCATTCCAGCCTGGGCAAAAGTGAGACTCCTATTCAAAAAAAAAAAAAAAAAGAATTTACATAATTTTTCCAGTTAAAAGAGGATTCATTTTTATTGAAAAATTCAAGTATTTAAGCCAAGCACGGTGACTCACACCTGTAATCCCAGCACTTTGGGAGGCTGAGGCAAGAGGATTGCCCGAACCCAGGGGTTCAAGACCAGTCTGAGCAGCTTGGCAAGATCTTGTCTCTACAATAAATCAAAAAATTAGTCGGGTATGGTGGCATGTCTGTAGTTCCAGCTGATTGGAAGGCTGAGGTGGAAGGATCGCCTGAGCCCAGCAAGTTGAGGTTGCAGTGGCCATGTACATGCCACTGCACTCCAGCCTGGGCTTCAGAGTGACTCCAACTCAAAAAAAAAATTAAAGAATTATAGATTCTGCTTCTAGCATGACCAGTCCACCTCCTAATGGGTTTATGCCATCACATCTAACAACTATAAAGTGGGGAAGAAAAAAACTAGAGATACTGGAGTGAAACCAAGACCAGGCAGATTCTGAAGGAGAGTTGACCATTGGAAGAGAGGAACAGCACTCAAGCATTCCATTTTCATGACAGCTGGCCTGAGAAAGGCCCAAAGCTGAATCGTGAACCATACGTGTGTAGGGGAGAATTCAAATATCCTAAGAATAAAAGAACTGACTTGACATGTGAGGTGCTACCCAAGAGAAAAAGAGCCACACCAAGTTAATTTCCTGCATAACAAAAGAAAAACCACCTTCAGAGGTATAATACAGAAACCACAGTATCTACAGCATAACATTTCCAATGTCCAGGATACAATCCAAAATTCCTTGACGTATGAAGAAATATAAAAAATATGACCTGTTCCCAAGAGATAGCACAATCAATGGAGGTCAACCCCCAAAGTCCTATTAACCTTTGGAATTGGCACATCAAGGATATTACAATGGTTCTTATAACTATGTGCAATGATGTAAAGAAAATATTCTCATAACAAATGCAAAGATATGCAATCACAGCAAGGAAAAATAAACTATAAGCAAATAACCACAAAAATTCTAGAAATAACATAATATCTGATATTTTTGACAAAAATGAAAATGACAGGAAAAATAAAATTTGAAGATAGAAATTATCCATTTTGAAGGATTGAGGAAAAACGATTGGAAAAAATGAACAGTTTATGTAAGACAATACCTAAAGATTTAGCATACACATAATTGATATGTGTTTCTCCTAGCAGGATAATGGGGCAGAAAAAATGTGAAGAAATAATTATCTCCAAGTTTCCTAGATTTTATAACAGATGTAAGTTTACTGTTTGTTTTTAAATTGGAGTCTCACTCCTGTCTTCCAGGCTGGAGTGCAGTGGCACACTCGTGGCCACTGCAGCCTCGACCTGCTGGGCCTAGGCAATCCTTCCTTCCTCAGCCTTCCAAGTAGCTGGAACTACAGATGCACACCACCGCACCCAGCTAGTTTGTGTGTGTGTATGTGATTTATTGTAGAAACGTTCTCACCAAATTGCCTAGGCTGGTCTCGAACCCCCGAGCTCAGGCAATCCTCTCGCCTCAGCCTCCCAAAATGCTGGGATTACAGGCTGAGCCACCGTGCCCAGCCAATTTACTGGTTTAAGAAACCTAGACAATCTACAGCAGAGGGAAAAGAAGACCACATCTAGATACCATTGTCAGTTGTGAAAATGAGCCACTCATATCTACTGTGAGGAGCAAACTGATAGCAGTGAAAGTCTGAACTAATGGGTAGAGCGAGACACATAACTGCAATGGGACAGGTAAAAAAATAAGTTTCAGGTGGGCTGAAAGGCATGAAATTGTGGTGCATCGTCTTCATAGTAGTGTGATTTTTCTCTGTAGCATTCAACAGTCTGGTGGTAGCAGATCAGTGAGGGAAGATGGCGTATAAGGTTAGTGAAGGGCACTTGGTGGATCTGTCCCAGTCTCTTACTGCAGCTATGAAGTGGCAATCTAAAAATTAGTCAGCAAATCTTACTTATAGTTAGAATTTTCTAGTCTTATACATATGCTGTATCTCAAGAAATGGCTCAAATGTTTGAAATATGTAGAGAGGAGTGCTGGATGCATCGACCAGGTGAGTGAAGTTAATAAACAGGTCCTGGGCCAGGCTTGGGAACTCAGCCTGTAATCCCAGCACTTTGGGAGGCTGAGGCGAGTGGATTGTTTGAACCCATGGGTTCAAGACCACCCTGGGCAACTTGGCGAGACCTCATCTCTACAGTAAATCGAAAAAATTAGCCGGGGATGGTAGTGCACGCCTATAGTTCCAGTTACTTGGAAGGCTGAAATGGAAGGACCGCCAGAGCCCATTAGGTAGACGCTGGGGTGGCCATGAGTGTGCCACTGCACTCCAGCCAGGGAGACAGAGTAAGACTCCGATTCAAAACTAAAAAAAAAAAATAAAACAGGTCCTGAAAGCCCTTTCAGATTTCTCTGATGAAATGTAAAAAGTGGCTCTAATTTTTTAAAATTATTTTATTGATCCTACAAATATCTAAATAATATCTACAATATGCCAGACATGGCAGTAGGCTGGGTTCCCCAACTCCCAGAAGCTAACAGTTCACTGCAGCCTACACCACCTGGGTTTAGGGATCCTTCCATCTCAGCCTCCCAAGTAGCTGGGACTACCGTGTGTGCCATCACACCCAGCTAATTTATTCATTTATTTTTATTTTTTATTTTTGAGAAAAGATCTTGCTATGTTGCCCAGGCTGGCCTCGAACTCCTGAGCTCAAGCAATCCTCCCACCTTGCCTCCCAAAGTGCAGGGATTACAGGAATGAGCCACTGCACACAGCCAGCAACATAATCTTATATATAGAAAACCCTAAAAGCTCCATCACAAAATTCTTAGAACTGATAGATTCAATAAAGTTGCAGGACCCCAAATCAGCCTATAAAAATCAGTAATATTGCTGTAAACCAGGGAGTCCTGGTCTGTGGCCTGTTCGGAACCAGGCCACACAGCAGTAGGTAAGCAGTGGGTGAGACAACAAAGCTTCATCTGTATTTACAGCTGCTTCCCATCGCTGGCATTACTGCCTGAGCTGCATCTTCTGTCAGATCAGCACAGCATTAGATTCTCACAGGGGCACGAACCCTATTGTGAACTGCGGATGCAAGGTTGCACACTCATTAGAATCTAATGCCTGATGATCTGAGGTGGAGCTGAGGGTGATGATGCTAGCTCTGGGGAGTGGCTGCAAATTCAGGTTAACATTAGATTAACATTAGCAATGAGGTTTGCACAGAAACCATAATAAATCAATTGCTCACAGACGCTTCAAAACCCTATCAGTGAGTGGCAAGTGAGTTAATATACTTGAGTTGTATAGCTGCATCTGGTGGCGGCTTTAAGTCAGAATCCAACACTTATTTTAGTCCGTGCATGGCCTGCCCATTATTTGATTTACTACTTCATCTGCGTCTCTCACTTTTCAATGGTGAGTTGTATAATTATTTCATTTTATGTTACAATGTAATAATAATAAAAATAAAGTGCACAATAAATCTTATGTGCTTGAATCCCAAAACCACCTTCAACTTCCCCTTCAGTGGAAAAATTGTCTTCCATGAAACCAGTCCCTGAAGCCAAAAAGGTTGGGGACTACTGCTCTAGGCAAACAAAATATCTGACTTCATTAAGTTTACCTACTGGGGCATGAAACAAATTTATAATGTCAAGAGGTGGTCTTTATAGCCATTCCCCTCTTTTATAGTTCTAAAGATCATAACTCCTCTTGCAGTCCCCTAATCTAATTCTCCCCTTGAAACCATCTATTTGTAGCTGCCAAACTAATCTTCCTATTTGCTATATAACTTATGCCTTCATTTGAAAACTTTCACTGGCTCCTTTTTGCCTCCTGAAAGCTTAAACTCTTTAATGGACACCTTCCTTTCTACTTATTTTCCTGTAACTTCTATTCATGTGTCCTACGATCCTACCAAATTAGTCTGACCATTTACCAGAAAAATGTAACCTTGATTTTCCAAGTCCCAGATTGGACACAATCATTCTAGAAGGGTGGTGGTTGTAGAAGTCACACTAAAAGAAGTGACTAGTGGAGTAGTCATGAGGGTGGTACACAAATACTCCTTCAGGGCAGAACCCCCTCTTCCCCTATCCCCACTCCCCTCCCACTCCTTTGAAGTTGTGCTTGACCACATGAGTGGCTCTGGCCAATGAAATGTAGGCAAAAGTAACATGTATCACATGCCAGCAAAAGTTGTGCAATTTATCTCCTTTTTTCCACTGCCAAAGGTCCCAGTACCAGTGTCCACTCAGCTGTGAATATACAGAGTAGATAAGAAAAAAATCCTGTTGTTGAAGCCTCTGTGATTTAGGGATAACAGCATAGCCTACTTGTCCCTGACTAGTATAACTAGTAAGAGATGGAATGAATGTTTTTGCCTTTCTACTTTAAAAATCTTCGTTGAGGAATAATTTACATACTGCTCGAAGAGCAGTTGTTTTGTTTGTTTTTGTTGTTTTTTTAAATTTTCATTTTACTTTAAAGATGTAGCATACAATTCAGGGTTAGGTATATAAATGTTCATTATGCAGGTACCCATGTTGTTGAGGTTTGCCCCACCCTTCCCCCAGCAGTTTCCCACTACTGCCAATCCCTTTCTTATAGTATTATAATTGTTCAAGGTCTGCTTCTGAATGAGAACATGTCACTCGGTTCTTTGTTTCTGTGATACATCATTCAGTATTATAGACTCTAAGTCCATCCAGGTCACTGTGTGTGATGTTCATGATTTTGTCCTTCTTTATGGCTGCATAATATTCTATCATGTATATGTACTTCTTTTTAAAAATCCAGTCCTCATGTTATGGGCAGCATGGTTGGTTCCATGTTCTTGCTACTGTGAACAATGCTGCCATAAACATACGTGTGCAGGTATCTTTTTTTAATAGAGTGATTTGAGTTCTTCCGTGTATATTCCCGGTAGGAGTATTGTGGGGTCGTATGGAAGGTCGATTTTTAGATCTTTTAGGAATCATCACACTGTTTTCCACAGAGGTTATATTAGTTTACACTTCCACCATCAGTGTAGAAGTGTTCCCTTTTCCCTGCTCAGTGAGTTTTAATAAACTTATAAACCTTTGTAATCACTACCCCAATGAAACATTTTCTCTCTCCCGTCTCCTAATCCAGAAAAACCAACCATTGAACAGCTGTTACTAAGATAAGATTTATCTGTTCTAGAATTGTCTATAAATAGAATCATACAATATGTATTCATTTTGTGCCTTTGAGAAGTTTTTAAATTTTAAACTGGCTTTGTAAATTAGCATACCTTTACATGCATATAAAAGACAAAAGTCAAATTATTCACCCAATTAGGGTAATTCATCTGTACCTCTCTGAACTGATTTTTTATTTCCAACATCTATCAGTTTCTTGTGTTTCATTACAATAAAGTATGTATCTACCATAGTGAAACTATTATTTTTTATTGAGTTAAGTTTACAAGACTTTAAGCCCCATGAAACACTAGTCTGTTGCCCACTGTATACTCGGTGCCAAAGGCTGTGTCTGACTGATAGTAGTTGCTCAATACATATTTGTTGACTGAACATATTTCCCTTCAATTGCTTTTATATTTATATTTATTTTTTAAATTTTTTCAGTGAGAATAAGAAGAGCTTTATTGATAAATCTGTTATGCAAATGTGATTCTATCACAGTGCATTATTGGCATTCTTATTATCTGGAACTACTATAATCCTGCCCTCAGCTCTCTCCCCCAACTACCTCCTTTTATCCTTGCACTGATGGTTCTAGTAGAAAAACTGCAGACTACAATACTTCTTGGATTCATGGATAGGTAAAAATCAGCTGGAAGATGCCTTCCCATGTGTTGCCTGAATGGAAAATAAAGCAGGACTTCTGGGTCCCACCCGAGTTTCCTGAATTGCTTTTATATGTCTATGTTAAGCGACTGGGATGCTTTAATGTTAGAAATTTAATTATCCTGCACTCCTTTAGGAAAACGTGTCTTAAGTGCCTCTATTCCACCTCAGGTGATGGCAGAGAATGGAGACTGAGGACAGGAAGAAGCGTGGTCAATAGCACTCTCTGTAAATCGTGAAACATCATAATGTATTAAAAGTGACCAATAAAACAGAATTCCACCAGCAGCGTGTCCGATTATCTTCGTGTACCTCCTCCCTACTGCTATGTCGTGACAAGACCCAGTCGAGGAGTTCTGAATACGAGGTTCTAAAACAAGATTTGTCATAAACGAATTGCTTGACACTTGACGCTCCCCTGTAAAATAGATACTGATTTCTTAATCTCTGAAGAATACGATGAAAATCAAATGGGAGGGAAAGTGAGCAAGCACCTGGAAAATACACCGAGGCACGTGCACCAAAAGTACCAGTTTCAGTCAATATCACCTCTAGTCTCTGCGTCCGGCCAAGG